>NC_057410.1:6137789-6265361 GCF_019320065.1 Cervus canadensis
CATAACTTTCCTTCCAAAGAGTAAGACCTGGGTTCAATCTCTGGGTCGGGAAGATCCCCTGGAGAAGGGAATGACAAGCCACTCCAGTATTCTTGCCTGGAGAATCCCAGGAACAAAGGAGCCTGGTGGGCTACAGTCCATGGGGTCACAAAGAGTGGGACACAATGGAGTGACTAACACTTTGACTTTCAATTCTTCTAAACAATTAAGGGAGGAAGAAGCCCCTAGTCCTTAGTGAATTCTACAGGGATTTGGGAACAGCACTTGCACATTTAATGCCATAGGACTTTTCCTCTAATTTGAGCACCTTGTGAAACCCAGATAATAAGCTTTAGTGCTCTTCCCCAGCATCTATAAAGGGGCCTGGAACACACTCACAACAAGAATCATAGTCACAGAAAAGGATGCTGTTATGGGCTGAATTGTGTTCCCCCCAAATTCATATGTTGAAACCCCAAGCTCTAGCATCTCAGAAAGCAAAATTCTTTGAAGTGGTGATTAAGTTCAAATACAGCTGCTGCTGGGAGATGGTGGGTGGGGAGGGGGTTAATCCAGTATAACTGGTACCCTAAGAAGTGCCAAGAGACAAGGATGTGTAGGCACAGGAGAAAAACCCTGAGAGGACAGAGCAAGAATGTGGAAATCTGTGAACCAAGGAGAGAGGCCTCAAAAGAAATCAAACCTGCCAATGCAATGATCTTGGACTTCTAGCCTCCAGAACTGCGAAAAAATAAATTTCTGTTGCTTAAAGCACCCAGTCTTGAGATTTTCTTATGGTAGTCCCAACAAACTCATACAAATGTGAATAGATATCTGGGATTCATTGCAAAGTAGTATTTTCAGATTTTAATAACTGCCAGTTATTTTTGTCAGCTGAAATTCCTATCCCTGTATTGACTCATTCTCTCCTAATTGTGGATCTTGTATATGCCACTTTATATTTGTATTGTATTATAGTTACAGTAATTCACAACAGATTTAATTTTTCTATTCTAAGATGCTCTCAATTTTGTTTTCTAAGTATAACAAACTGTATTTTAGGAAATGTGTTTTAGGAAATACGATATTTTAGATTGGAAATTCCATATACTGACCAAGATCAATTCAGTCCAAGACACCACATCTTTCTAACAGGTATGTTTAGGCTGATTATTTAAATATTTAGTACTTAAAATGTTTCAAGTACCTAATCTTTATGAAGTCTAAATACTTCTGCAGTAAAAGCTGGTCTCAGATACTGTCTTAATTTTTTTAAAAAATATATTAAATATAATTAAAATGCACACCAAGAAAATGGAGAATGACTTTTATGTTTTATTTTTTATGTGGCAGACACAAATAATCTGGGAATAAGATCAAAATGTTTTTTCATATAACATATAATCTGAAAAAGCATAAATAATATAAAAATAGTAATGTAATATAGTCTGCCATGTCAACTCTGAAAATATGGTTAAACACTGAATGTCCTTAATAGTTATATATTTTGGAAACTAGTTCATCTTTTTCTCTTTGTGTTTGAGGTGTACAAAGTTGGATTAATCATAATCTTTGGCTTATACAATACTCACATCATTGGTAATTATATGACCCACTTCCATTTATTTAGCCATTTTTGAATAATATAATAAGGAATCACAAATTTACCCATCCAAAAGAAGTTAAGAGGATCTTGAACCATTCAGCTACATGGTCATCTCATAAGATAACCTTTCCAATTCTGAGACCTGAGGCAATAACCATATTCATTTCCATATTCAGCATTCCCTTGATGACCTTGTTTAATAGACTTATAACATCTAGCTGTATTTAGAGATATTTTAGTTATTTTAACTTTATAAAAATGGTATAATTTTTTTAGAATGATACTTTTACTTAGGATTACATGGATAAGATTCCCTCGTATTTGTAAATGCTGCGTTTTATTTGACTACTATATCATGTTACGTGAATATATCCCAGTTTATTCATCCATGCTTCTACTGATATACATTTGAGTTGTTTGCAGGTTATTCTTTAACTAGCACTAACATGAACATCCTTGTAGATGTTTTCTGTCACCCATGCCCATGTGGTTTACTGAGTATCTAGCAGTGGAATTTCTGGATCTTAGGATATATGAAAGTGCAATTTTTTTCCAAACTGTTCAGTATTTTCTAAAATGATGGCACCAGTTTACACTCAGACCCATAATAAACATCTAGTGTATCTATATCCTCTCAACAATTATTGTTTTCAGGCTTTTAATTCTTTGCCAAAAGTTTCCATGCTCTTGACACCAGTCCTTTGTCAATTGTATATATCAGAAATATCTTCTCCTGATTTGTGATAGGACTTTCCATTTTCTTTAAATGGTCTCTTGATAAATTTCTTATTTTAATATAGTAAAATGTATGTCTTTTCTTTTATAGTTGACGTTTGATGCCTTATTTAGGGAATATTTTCTGGTTTCTGGGTCTAAAATTCATTCATGTGTATAGTCTACTAAGTGTTAAAAAAATTTGCTAACATTTAAATTCTTAATCCATCTAGAGCTGAGGTTTTTTTTTAATATACTGTAAGGATCGAATTTCCTAGTTTTCTTGATACTTATGAACTATTTATTCTTCAAGCATTGATCTCTAGTTACAGGAAATTGCTATTACATATTTCTAAAATAAACTATCCCCAAATCCTGATATTACTTACTTATATTAATGCAATGCCTTCCTAAACGAAAACCTTACACAGTAGTAATTGAAGTTGCTAATTCTATCACATACAGTAAGAATGATTATAAAAAGGAGAGAAACAACTAAGAATTCCTAATCCCTTCATCAAGACATATTTAAAAATCTATTTTAAATAATCAGAACACACAAACTCACATATACACACACCATACATGGAAAGCAATAGCAATGCAGAAAAGGCAAGCATAATCAGTGCTCTGCATATCCACTTCCATTTCCATTTTTGCATTCCTACTAGGATTTAATTTGTTTTTACAGGCACTTTGTATATTGCTTATCTTGATTTCTACTCTAAAATGAAATCAAGTTAACCTCTACCTTATGTGTAAAAGTCTTCCAAGGTAGCTCAGATGGTACAGAGTCCACCTGCAATGCAGGAGACCTGGCGGGCCACAGTCCAAGGGGTTGCAGAGTCGGACATGACTGAGTGACTTTCACTTCACTTTATATATAAAATTGGTTCACAAAGAAATGGTATACCATGGTTTCCCTTGTGGCTCAAAATAGTAAAGAATCCACCTGCCAATTCAGGAGACAGTTTAATCCCTGATCCAGGAAGATCCCACATGCACGGAGCAACTCAGCCTGTGTGCCACAACTATTAAGCTTGTGCTCCAGAGCCAAGAGCCACAACCATTGAAGCCTGCACACCCTACAGCCTGTAATCTGAAACGAGAGCAGAAACTGCAATGAGAAGCCTGCACACCGCAGTTAGAGAGTGACCCTCACTCGCCATAACTAGAGGAAAACCAACAAGCAGGGAAGACCCAGAATAGCCAAAAATTTAAAAAAAAGAAAAAGAAAAGAAGTGGTATGCCAAAAAGTAAATTAATTGCCAAATATCCGCTATCTCAGAAGAGTTTTTGTTTCTCTTTTTTTCCACCATTCTACTCTACAAAAGTGACAGTATTTAATTTCCAATCCATTATCACTGATTTCTATTAAACATCTACTATGGTCAAAGCACTGACCTAGATAACATAAAGGACACAGATTTGCTCTATAATATTATCAGGGAGACAAAAATAAATTTATGGTGGGACCAACCTTGATAAGTTATATAATGGAAGTGCCCACAAATATTGACTGGGTTTAAGAATGTTGGTTAAAAAAAAAATTTTTTTAATTTAAAAAAAGAATGTTGGTAATTACTAAGTACCTACGAGGATACAGCACTGTACATTTCAAAGTTCTCACTAAATAGGCAATTTTAATCTCTTTTTTAAAAGTCCATTTAGTAATTTCATGATGTTGGGAATTTAGAATAAAAACAGTCAACAGTAGTAAAATTTGTCAGGCAAAATCCATTTCTAGGCATTGCCTCAGAGCATAATGTAAAGACTGGCATGCATGTGTGCATGCTAAGTCACTTCAGTCATGTCCGACTCTTTGTGAACCCAGGACTGCAGCCCTCCAGGCTCCTCTGTCCATGCGATTCTCCAGGCAAGAATACTGGAGTGGCTTGCCATTTCCTTCTCCAAAAGGCCGGCATAGAAGATGATGAATGTTGCCAATATATTTGATGAAGACTTTTCTCCAAACCCAGAAAAGGAAGAACTGAAAAACAGGGTCTTTCCAAACTCTCTGGTCCTGAAGCCCTATACAGTCAGACAGCTTCAGCCTACTCAGTTTCCTGGCTCTAGGTTTCTATCTGACTCAATAACAAGATCAGTTCTACATAAAATTATGAGGATTTGTAACGTCTGTGCAAGGCCCTTTCTTTTCCAGTCTTCCTTCCCTGTCTTATCTGTTTTCTACACTCCCACTGCCTTTCTTCAAAACTTCTAGTAGAGCATCCCATCCAGGCCTTCCAGTTCCAAAGGACATGCCATGATTTCTATAAGCCACCCAAGGTAGATTCTAACTCTGCCCACTACTCCTCCCACCTCAAGGTTCTGGCCAGTATCACATCCCCTAAGAGGTTTGGGTGTCTTCCAAGGTAATTCAAACCTCATCTCACAAATAACATACACCCATATGAGAAATTTAGAGAGGCCCCATCCTTCCCTGGGCAGCAAATGTAATTGTGTAGGCTTTTAATCCAGGCAGAAAAAGTATGGTGCTGCAAAAATTAAAAGAAAATTTTTTGCACTTGCAGTCAAAAGACCTCAGATTAAGCCTAAATTCCACAATAATCCATGTGTAAGATTGAACCATTTAACTCTACTGAGATTCAGTTACTCAATCTATTAAATGGAAGGAATATTATTAGCAAATTCATATGAATGCTGTAGAAAATTACATGAAGTATAAGACAACATTTGTAAGCTATTAAGTGATCTAAAATATAAGTGATTTTCATTTTATGGCAATGATAAAACACCAGGCAAGATATTTAAACAGACATCACTCAAGACATTCTGTTGTAATGCCTACTTCATCTATGCCAGGAATAGAACTGTCCACACATTTGTAAAAGACAAGAACTTTCAAAATCAAGCTTTCATTCAATCATTGACCCATAATAAAGAGTAAATGTCAGGTACCAGGACAAAGAATGCTGAGGGCCGAAGAAATTATGCTTTTGAACTGTGGTGTTGGAGAAGACTGCTGAGAGTCCCTTGGACTACAGGGAGATCAGATCAGTCAATATTAAGGAAATCAACCCTGAATATTCACTGGAAGGACTGATGCTAAAGCTGAAGCTCCAATACTTTGGCCACCTGATGTAAAGAACTGACTCATTTGAAAAGACCCTGATGCTGGGCAAGATTAAAGGTGGGAGGAGAAGGGGACGATAGAGGATGACATGGTTGGATGGCATCACTGACTGGATGGACATGAGTTGGAGCAGGCTCCAGGAGTTGCTGACGGACAGGGAAGCCTGGTGTGCTGCCGTCCATGGGGTCGCAAAGAGGCAGACATGACTGAGTGACTGAACTGAAGGATACAGATAACAGTGTCTGATGCACGCTCCTGAGGTGCTTTGCAGACACTATAATTGCCACCAGAGGGGAAAATCTAACTGCATGGTGATCAGACTGCAGCCATGACATAAACTGCTGCATCTTTTTCTTTTTTTTCAAGTTTAGTTGATTTACAGCATTTACAACATTCTGACAATCTCTGCTATACAGCAAAGTGACTCAGTTATACACACATACATATATTCTTTTCTATATATTTTTCCATTATGGTTTATCACAGGCTATTGGATATAGTTCAATAGGATGAGATGGTTGAATGGCTTCACCGACTTGATGGACATGAGTTTGAGCAAGCTCCAGGAGTTGGTGACAGACAGGGAAGCCTGGTGTGCTTCAGTCCATGGGGTCACAAAGAGTGACTGAGCCACTGAACGGAACGGAACTGACAAGGACATACAAGAATAGCCAAGGTAGGCATGGTTCCTGCCCTCACAGAGCTTATATTCTGTCCACAGTCTGAAACAGTTGGAAAATATGGAGGTACTGAAAGCACAATCAGAACCATCAAATTCCCAGGGGAGCACCAATCCGACTGAAATGAGTGTCATCTTCAATATATTGAAACAAGGTTGGCCACACCTGATTTATTTCCATAAATCAGCCTGTGAAACTGGTATAAGCTTAAACCATATAATCTGCTTCATCACTCCTAACCAGCAAAAGACAAAGATATCTAGATGACACCCTGGGTTTACATAAAAGAAAGCCTAATGGAATATTTCTATGTCTGAAAGAGTAGTATATTTGCTTTCTGTTTGAGTCACACATCAGCTCTCTTATGATAACAGCTAATGCTGAGGGCTCACAGGGCCTAGTGTAGGCACTGTTTTAAGCATATGACACTCTCTCTCATTTAACCACTACCACTCCATGCAATAGAAATCATTATCACTTGCCATTTTATGGAGGAGGGAAATAAGGCATAGAGAGGTTGAAAACTTACCTCAGGTCACACATCTATGGTTTGATGTGCCCAAGATTCCAATCCAGGCTGTCTGACTATACAGTTCATCCAGACCCACTGTGCTCTCTGTCTCTATATAGATTCCTCTCAATAGAGTAGATTGATGGTTATACTAATATAATACACAAAGAAGGAGAAGTCACTGTTCAACATGACCATAGTCATCCCAGAACTCATTCTAAGGTACTAGGTACCTCCACTAGGACCATTCACCTAGGCTTGGTATCCATGGCGCCCCCAGGGGCATGCAGTACCCATGGACCACAACCCCTCACGGCTGCCCCGTCTGGCCATCATAACCATGCTCTTTCAGCCGTTCTCAGGTTGCTTCTCTACCGAAGGAGGCCGGTTCCCTCCGCTCTCCTGCTGTCACCATACCCAGAGCCACTCATCATTCGGGCCCACTCACATCCTCCCTGAGGCCTTTCTGGGCTCTCCCAGCTACCTCAAGGATTGCAGGTCTCTTCCGCGAACACCTACTTTATGCTCAGCTTAACTTTGGGGGCACTTAGAACTATTGCTTAACATTTGGTCACATATATAAGGCTTTGTGTTTTACCAAACACGCTTATCGACTCAACTACGTGTAAGTTCATTGAGCATTGTTTCGATTCTCCCCTCTGACTATACCGCTTCCACATATACACAGATGTACACGCATCCCGCACCTCATATAGCACTAAAAGTTCAATAACTACTGTTTGCATAGTGGTGGACTAATTGATTAATCTATTGAATAAATATTCACCTAAATTTAAACAGCTCCAAGATTTTCTAGAATCTGACAAGGATGCAGTGTGTGGGCCAGTAAGGTAAAAAGACAAAGAAAGGGAATTTTTTAAAAAAAACTTTCACTGGGAAATTACCCTGAATATAAAAATCACAAGAAATGGAAATGTATAAGAATTCAATCTATTAATAAAAAGTTTTAAAGGGAGAACTAACTGGAAAAGTAAGAAAAGGAAAGTAGTTTCATACCTTTAACATGAAACTACCTCCTCAGGATCTGAAAATTAAATGCTTCTCTCCAGCAGTTCTGTCATTTCCCTTCAGAAGATGTCATATATCTCCCACATTTCAAGAGCATCTTAAAATCCACATGGCTGGCAACTTGTATTTTACTTCTCCCTTCTACTCTCTTTCTAACACACGTATACATATACCCCATATACTCTGACTGTTCCCCCTGCCCCTCAAAAAATCTCCTTTGGACCATGAGTTACTCGTTTGGGTCATCAAAATAGTTACAGAGAAAATTATGTTCACTAACTTGGGCTCCCTCTGCTGGGTCTGAGGCAGTAAAACAGGTGACTGTGGCATCAGAGGTTATGGAACTCATTCCCTAGAGAATCTCTCCTACTTTAAGTAAAGTTCAACTCAGTATTCATCAGAATAAAATCATTTGAAAACAGAAAAGATTTAGGACTTGGAAAATTAGTAACAATAAATCAAGACACGTGGTTTTTAAGAAACTGCATCACAAATCAGTGTTTTCTTTACCCCTGCTTATTTTCATGTGGAGAATGGTGGAATTCAGCAGGGTAAATTTCAAAGATGGCTGAGACAATGACATAAACACATACAGAAGAAAATAATCACCAGAAGTAAGATCTGGATTTCATGTGTGTTTGTTGGAAGCAGGGCTTCCCTGGTGGCTCAGTTGGTGAAGAATCCGCCTGCAACGTGGGAGACCTGGGTTCAATCCCTGAGTTGGGAAGATCCCCTGGAGAAGGGAAAGGCTACCCACTCCAGTATTCTGGCCTGGAGAATTCCATGGACTGTATAGTCCGTGGGGTCGCAAAGACTGGACATAACTGAGCAACTTTCACTTTGTTGGAAGCAAATGCAGATGGATGTCATCCAAACTTACAGAGAGTCTCTAAGTAAGGTTCCTGAGGACATAAAGAAAAAGCAGCAGTAGCCAGGCAGAATTACTGAGGTATCACAAATAGAAGCTTTGATAACATCACTGAAATATACTAGCACTGTCACACACACATCAAAAAGAAAAAGAAAAAAAAACCTGAAGTCACAAAGTGCATTCACATTTATGAAAGATAATAGAAATGTAATTTATCAAAATGGAAATGGTGGATATTGATTCCTGTTACAAGGAAATATTATTTCTCATTTAATTGGTTTGGTGCTTGTTATAAAAAAAAGAATGGTTAAATTGACCTCAAACAAACCAGCCAACCAGGAAAAAGAATGAAAATAGGTCTAAGACTTTTAAAACTTCAGAAAATACTATCTGTAATATTTTTTCCCTTAAGACAGACTGGTATTCTACAATAAATATCTTAAAATCAATCCGAGGGCGATCTAGTAGAATCATCAAATATTTAGGAATTAGATATTCCACAACCTAGAAATTCAAGGCCTGAGCTCTCTCCAGAGTGCAGTATGAATACTGGGGACCTCAGGACTTTACTGGTGGCTCCTCTGGAGTTGCCAGTCCACCTTCCTTCCCCATTGTCAAATAATTTACCACCAAAAATGGTTAACCAAGACTCCAGCCCATGACTAGCTACAAAAATTGAGATGCCCAGAACAAAATGAAAATGCAGGACCCCTTATGGAAAAAGTATTAAGAAGTTCAAGGACTGCCTTGGAGGACCAGTGGTTAAGAATCAACAGGCCAATGCAGAGGACATGGGTTTGATCCAGGAAAGATGCCACATGCCACTGGGCAACTACGTCCAGGTGCCACAATTCCTGAGGCTGTGCTCCACAACAAGAGAAACCACCACAATGAGAAGCTCACACACTGCAACTAGGGAGCAGCCTCCGCTCACCACCACTGCAGAAAGCCCACGCTCAGCAGTGAAGACCCAGCACAGTCAAAACTAAATAAAACTTTAAAAAAGAATTTCAAGACAGGGATAGCAGAGCACAAAACCAACCAACAAACCCTTCTAAGTGCAAGACCCCACGTGACTACATCCGTCACAGGCCCAGGACACTGGCCCCACTCTAGCCTAGTTAGCTGGAGGTTAGCAAAAATAATGTCTTCGTGGATCCTTCATCCCTGAAGATGCTACTTTTGTCTTACTATCCTCAGAGAATTTCCTTTGCAAGAAAGACATCTTTACCAAAACTTTTAATTTAGTTCACCAAATGCATGTCAGAATCTGTTTTTTGTTCTATCCATCCAAGTTTGGCTTTGGAGATATAGCATCTGTTGAGAAAACCTAAGATAACTCCGGCTGACTTTTTTCTTTCCTCTCCTATGAGGGCCTCTACCACTTAAGTGGCTAAAAACACAGTCTGCAAAATCAAACCACTTGCCGTTGTTCAAATCTCATCTCCACCACTGACCATCTGTGTGGCTATGCACAAGTTACATAGCCTTTCTGAATCTCTGTTTTTGATAGCAAATGATAATGGTACCATTTCAAAGGGTTGCCTATCGAGACATATTGAGGCATTATGTATAAAGAGTTTAAGTTCTGGGTCCATAACAACTAATAAATTTGGCATTATCATTATATAAATTATTTCAAAGGTTTCAGAGTCTGGATCATGGAAAACCAGGTGGCTACCAATGAGCCACTTGGCATTTGAAACAGTTGTGCTTAATGCAGTTTATTTCTAAAGGCCTTCATTTATTCATTTATTTCACAAATATTTATTAATCTCTACTCTGGGATAAGCACTATGCTGAATGTTAAGAATGTAAAGATTGACAAGATTAAATTTCTGCTCTAAATAAGCTCTCCAACCAGAAACTTAAACAGTAATTTTAATATGTGCCAAGAGCAACAAATGTTGGAGCACAATCCTCCAAGGATCTCTCCTGTTTCCTCACTTTCTGAGCAAAGGCATCATCAGCTATTGTATTCTAGACTAGCTGCTCAGGAATGTTTGTATACCAAATAGTCTTGCAAGATACAGTGATTCTCTCTCCAGGGCAGAGGGTAGATTTGATTTTTAACCAGAAAAATAATGATAATATGTCCTTCCAGGACACAGTTTGAACAGGTTTGCTAACAGACCCCTTTAAAAGGTTGAGGTTTCCAAAGTTCAGAATTCCTCAACTGGGCCACAAACCCACTCTGTGCATAAAGAAGGGGGAAATGGATATTTAAGGCAGTGGGAATCCAGGTATGAAACAGCATTGTGTAGATGCTTAAGTATAAAGACAAATTGATGCTTTTGAACTGTGGTGTTAGAGAAGACTCTTCAGTCCCTTGGGCTGCAAGATCAAACCAGTCCATCCTAAAGGAAACCAATCCTGAATATTCCTTGGAGGGATTGATGCTGAACCTCCAATACTTTGGCTACCTGATGCAAAGAGCCAACTCATTGGAAAAGACCCTGATGCTAGGAAAGATTGAAGGCAGGAGGAGAAGGGGACAGCAGAAGACAAGATGTTGGATGGCATCATCAACTCAATGGGCATGAATTTGAGCAAGCTCCAGAAGATGGTGAAGGACAGGGAAGCCTGGCGTGCTACAGTTCATGGGGTCACAAAGACTTGAACACAACTGAACAAGTGAACAACAACAACATTCTCAACAAGTAACTGGGGAAGACTGAAGGCAAGAGAAGGGGCGGCGGAGGGTGAGATGGTCAGATAGCATCCCTGACTCAATGGACATGAATCTGAGCAAACTCCAGGAGATAGTGGAGGTCAGAGGAGTCTGGCAGGCTGCAGCAAATGACGTCGCAAAAAGTCGGACATGACTGAACGACTGAACCACCACCTCAAAAAGGGCTGAGATAGGAAGTGGGGAAAGATGACGCTGGAGAATCACACAAAAGCAGAACCTTGAAGGACTTTAAGAAAAGCATAAACTATTTCACAATAACTGTTAAGTGAACCATGTTTCAGCATTATGGCTCTTGAAAAGTTACACCATTTTTTGAGCAAATCTTTTTTTTAAATAGAGCAACTTTTCTTTTCTCAAAATCCACTAAATAAATACTCTATAATAAGTGATGTACTGATTTACTGTTTTAGGAAGATACTCACCAATTTAATTGACTTACCAGTTTTCAGTCATTATTTTATGGAATACGTTTTTAAAAATTGAGAGTGATTAAGAGTCTGCTGGGTACATGAATGCTTCATCATGGGTTCATATATTGGATGTAGTCTTGGATTTAGCTTCTGTTTGGCCCTAATGGTGTCCTCCTGTGCTCCCATTAGAAAGTGAAGCTTGAGTACAAGATAATTATAAATCCAAAAGTGCTGAAGAACTGGTAGAGGAAATGGGTCAGAAAGAAGAAGGCAACTTCCAAAGAATGATCAACTCCATCATTCACCACCCATTCCCACTTCTTGTCTTCCTCTGTTGGCAAGTATAATAAACCTTCATTTTATGTAGAAATTGGGTTTGATTACTTTCCAATTGTTGTTTATTATTTATATAAACCTGTCTTAATTATTGAATTGCTATCTTTTTCTATCTGTGAAAGTTAAGATACCCAACTTTAGTTATCCTAAGTTGGGATGGAAATCATGATTTTTCTCATTAAAACTAATGGATTTATTTTACTTTCAGGTTTTCAGTTAGCAATAGCTTTTCTGAAAATGAATTCAAGTCATTAAATGAGATAACTGGATTTTGAATTTTGTGGTAGGCTCTGAGGAGACAATGACCGTCTTAAACAGAAGAGCATAGCCCAGCAGTTAGGATCCAGTGCTCCCAAGTCTAAATACAGGGGTTAAAACCTGACTCACCATATATGCCACCTAGACCAAGTTTCTTCCTATGCATTAGTTTTCTTGTCTGTGCATTAAAGGAAATAATAGTTCTGATATCATAGTATTGTAAAAATTGAGATTTACTATATATTGAGCACTTTGAGGACTACCAAGTACATAGTAAGTATTAGTTAAATGTTATCTGCTAATATTACTCCCTTCATATTTGTGGTGTCTGTAGATTACTCTGACATCACATGTGGAGAACACATTTGAAGCTATCAAGACTGGCAAGAAATAAATCCACCGGAGTCACGATCAAGGCAAGAAAACAATGGCAACAGAGTAAGAAGCAAGAGTGTGGTGGAAAATTACACATTCTGTTTTGAACGTGTTGAGATTTTTGCCTCCCTAGGTTACATTTTTCCCTTCCATCTCAGCAGTTCGTTCAGGTCAATTTGATCACTCTCTTCTGGGAAAAAACAAAAATATGTAAAAGTTTAATTAGGATTACACTTTGAAATAGAAACTGCAGAATATATAGGCTCAAGATTTTCCACTGTTTTTTTTTTCCCCACTGTTTATTTAATGTTAATCTACTTAGAGAATGGCCCTGGAAGCCACAGGTTTAAGCGTGACAAAAATCAATGCACTGAGTTCACACTCAGACAATTCATTTCTTAGGAAACTCAGAGGTTGTGAAACACATACTAAACTTATGTTTACCCTGCCCTTCCCAAGGCTTGATATTCAACACAGTTGAGAATTAAATGTGCCTAACAGAAAGAGTTAGAAAGAAACAAATCCCAGTTAAAAAAGCAAGAAGTCGAAACAGGTATAAGTGGCAGATTTTGTTTCTTTCATGTTTTTTTTATCCTCCTACCACTGACGTGAATATTCATGTAACTCCCCGCTGCTCCCGTCCCACTCCACAATCTCAACACTTCCCGGTCCAACTCTCCCTTCCCCAGCCCCAGCAGCTCCTCCAGCAGTTGCACAGAAGGGCAGAGACTTTTCCTGATCTATGTTTTAATCTCTTCTTCCCAGAATAGCATAGCACATATTAGGTGTTTAATATGTGCTTAGTAAAAAGGAATCATTGATAGCATAAGCCTACTTACTGATGATAACCTATACTTAACCACCTTATAACTCAGTGTGGTTCAAAGGACAAGACTAGGGTCACAAAATCAGTAGTTTCTATTTTTTTAAGTCTCCATACTCTTAAATCTCATATATCACACCTGAATCTATGTGTGCAAGAACTTACTACAGACACAAAAAATTACTTTTAGTGTCATGCTTGAGACTTGTGTTATTTTTCAAAAAATTCAGTAAATGACATCATAAAAAGTTCTACCTTATTTGCTGTGCTAGCCCCAGATTGTGAATGAGACAGCTTCCATAATATTTAATTCATTGACTAATAATAAACAGAATCCTTCATTTTTCCTAACCAGAAGCAGTATTTTTCTTTTCCATTTTGTTGTATTGTGCACACAAACTTTGTCCAAATGATTGAAGAAAAAATTCCTTCCTTCTTATGATCCCCTAGTAGGCTTAAAATAAAAGCACGGAGTATTGTAACAACAGCTGTGTTGAGGGCAGTATTCTTCCAAGACCATGTCACCTATTATTTTTAAAGTATATTTAAAACACACTAACAGAGACCAAGTTATATTTCAATTTTGGGGTAATGTGAAAAGTAAATGATCTTCCCTCTAAGAAAGAAGAAGCAATTCTAACTCAAATTACTGTTATGACACAAGAATTAATTGAACCTCTTCAGATAATTGGACCACAGCATAACATCTTTAGCCTTCTAGCACCCAGGAATCTTCACAAACCAACACTCCTCTCCTTTACCAACACAGTGGTAATTGATGTTGATAAAGACACTGAAGCACTGTAAGATGCTAAATTATCATCTGAATCACCAAAAGTGTTCACTGTCATCTTGTAGTTCACTGAATTTTGCTGAATTCTACTTTGATAAAAAGTGCCAGGCTGCGTAGCAGTCTCTGCAGACATTTTGGACCAGCTAATGTTCTGTTGTGAGAACCGTCCTGTGGGTCACAGGAGGCATAGGATCCTCCCTGGGCTTTATACACTCAACACCAGGAGCACCTCTTCCTCCCACCACCCTGACAATCAAAAATATCCCCAGGCACTGCCAAATGTCCCCTAGGGAGCAAAACTGTTTCCAGGTGAGAGTCACTGCTTCAGCAGGCATATGTGGCAATTCTTGAGGATCAAAAATACCATAATATTCCATTTCCCAACAATACTGGATAAACAAGAAGTCTCTGTGTTATGCTATGGTAACACTCCATTAACCAGCACTTTAGACTAAGCCAGAAATCCCATTTCCTTGTTACAACAGATGATAAACATAAATCCAAAGTATTTGCTCTATTCATGAACTTAATCTCCTCACATTTTAGCAGCTGTTTTTAGGAATAAATTATTAATAGAAGACAAGAAGTAGCTCTTCTTGGAAGTAAACTGCCTCCAGTGTCACATGTAACTGGAGAGCCTGAGGGACTTCAAAACCACAGTCGTAACCTCATACATAACGTCCTCTTTCGCGATTTCTTTTACTGGCAGCAAAGAAGGTAACTTGTATATTTTCAACTGTTATCAGGAAGCCTTCGGAGTTTCTCCTGTTATTGCTGAAACTCACTTGAAGGAGGGAAGGCATTTTACATTTTAGCTCAAAACTGAAGTGGTAAAAGTAAGCTACACGATTCAAGGGAGAAAGGAATAAGTGAATATATAAACTAGTATTTCTGATAAAGTAAAACCAGCTCGTGGTATTTTTACTGCCCAACTCACTCACCAGGATAGACTGTGGTAGAAATGTGAATGAAAACGGGAGTTCCTTATGAGGCAGACTTAGAAAGCGATTATTTGGTGCGCTCCTCAATCTGTTCCGTTTGGCACTTCCGGAGCACTCGTAATGGCGGGCGTCCACAGAGGCTGAGCGCATTGCTCTAAGGAGGCGTGTGACATGCTTCCCACAGCGGGCATTCTAGTTGGCACTTGAAATCCACTGACTCATATTTGATATGTTTTCATTGTTCCTGCTTTCCAAACACAGTAAGTTTTCTTTGAGAGGAACATACCAATTTATAAGCAAGAGTCAAGAAAGGGAGAAGAGAGGGGAGAGAAAATGGTCTGTCTGGGAACATTCTATTAAACTGTAAAGATCCTTTTCTGAAAAGTGAAAATCATGTCAGTGGTTAGTAAACCGAAAACCTGACAAGAGATAAGCGTCAACAAAACGCTTAACAAAATGATAGCTACTGATTACAATGTTGATGCAAAACCAAAGAAGCCACTGACATAAGACAACAGGTTAAAATGGGAAAACCTCACTAACGAAAAGGGACGACGCCGTAGAGCTCATTGGCTTTTGTGGAAAGAATACAACACATGAAGCAACGCAGCGCTGCGGTTCACTAGACCAGCTCGAAATGCAGGGCACAAAGGCAAAATGTCAGAGCCGGTTCCCTGCTAAGTAATTATAATTAAGAGGTCACCTACAACCCTTGAAACTGTAAAGACTCTCTGGTTGGCATCCACACACAGGGAGAAAGGGAAAAAAGAGGTCACATTTGCACTTTCTCTGTGCATTTAAGCTGATCCAACAGCAAGTAGTTAACTCCTGCATAGTTAGAGGAAGCTTGGCATATAAATCCATTACTTTATAGAAACTTAGAAAGTCCTTGAAGTGAAGGTCTCTGGGTGTGTTCCCAGTAGCTCTCCACAAATCCTTCTGCAAAATTCAAATGGCTCTCGGTCATGCCCCTGGAAAAGCCCAGCGTGTGCACTGTACCAGATACATTAGGACTAAAGCAGTAGAAACACTTCTCATTTAATTCAAGGCAACAGATAAGAGATTCACTTAGGTGTGAACTTTGTAGCGGCAGAAAAAGATCTATTCCCCCTAGCTAAAATGGCCATTTTCAAATGTTCTATCTTTTTTAAGCCCAGCTTTAAAGGAACCAGATATGTTTGTTCCACTTTAATCTGAGTTACTATCTCAACTGGTTAGCCTGCTGAATAAACCAAGCCAATATTCTCCTTTTTTTTTTTTTTTTTTTTTTTGCTTGCTGCCTTCCACTTCTATCCTACTACTGATTCTATGACAATTCTCTTACTAGTAATTAGTATTTCAGTCATCCCTCTTTCACAACTTCAGGCCAGATCAGGTTTGTGTTTGAGAACCCCTCTAGACTTCCAGCATGGGTTTGGTTCACAACATTAAAATGGAAAACGTTATGTTAAAGCAGCAAATGAGCGATGCCTATAGAAACTGAACTGTCAAAAGCAAGAATCTGAAATCCAAACTGACAAAATTTTCAACACGACATAAAACTTGTGTCACATTTCATCACAGGTGAACTTGCTTCTGAAAATAAACCCTTTGAGCCAGTATTCACAACAAAAAGTTACCTTAGTCTAGATTTTACCTGAGTGCATTTAATATTGAACTAAATAATGCCATTTGCAACAATATGGAAGGACCTAGAGATTATCATACCAAGTGAAGTACATCAGACAAAGACGAATATCACATGATACCTCTTACATGTGGAATCTAAAAGAAAAAAAAATGGTACAAATGAACTTAATTTACAAAACAGACACAGACTCACAGCCACAGAAAACAAATTTATGACTACCAGAGGGGAAAGGGGGAAGGGATAAATTAGAAGTATGGGATTAATAAATACACACTACTATATATAAGAGACAAGAAGGACCAACTGTATAGCACAGGGAACTATACTCAGTATCTTGTAATAAACTCTAATGGAAAAGAACCTGAAAAACTAGTGTGTGCATATGTGTGTGAGAGATATATATACACACACATAATTGAATCACTTTGCCATATACTTGAAACTAATACATTGCAAATCAACTATACTTCAATTTTAAAAAAGAAACCTTCGTTCTATACTATACTTGAGAATGGCACTTCAGCTATCAGAGGGCATTGGAGCCTATCACTTCTTGGTATTCATACCTGGTATTCACACTCCTGTATAGTCCCACTTTGTGTCAAGGTTGGTCTGTGGAATCAATGGAATGTGGCAGAAGTGATGGTATGTCATTTATGACATTGATAAAACACACGCAAAAAAATATTAAACTGTAATCACTTCACTTCTGTCTTCAGAAAAGCACATTTTTAACAATAAAATGAGGATCCCATGGACATTGTGGGTATCTCCCCAATATCCATTCTACCTTTTCCCCAGTGCATATTAAACAGGTTGTACAGTATCAACCTCACCCCCAACTTCAGAGGTGGGCTCTGATAAGTCTAAACCAGTGATTTCAACCCCATCAGGTCCATCAGCCCCTGTTAATAATAACAATTTTCTAATATCCCTTTTATACTTAAAAATTAATTCATAAATAAATATATCAACAATTCTCTCCATGATTTCAAAAATCAACATAAGGCTCAAAATAAAATGTAAAGTAGAAGTAAAAGGAATTCATAAAACAAAAATATTTCAGTATGTAAATATTTAGGCATGCTATTGTAGTCAAGGGCTTCGCCAGTAGCTCAGATGGTGAAGAACTCACCTGCAATACAGGAGACCCGGGTTCAATCCCTGGGTTGGGAAGATCCCTGGGAGAAGGGAATGGCTCCCCACACCAGTATTCTTGCTGAGAGAATTCCACAGACAGAGGAACCCAGTGGGCCACAGGTCCACGGGCTGCAGAGTCAGACATGACTAAGCAACTACCACAGTGTAGTCAAATACCTCTACCTTCCCATGGAACCACCATGAAACAAGACTCCTACAAATGCAAGTGTATACTGCACAAACCTCTCGAATACATCATATCAAATACATCATAACAATCTTGATGTGATTTTTCAAATGAATGAACAAATCTTGGAAAAATTCTGAACAAAGTACAATATTCTCAGCACATACCCAATAGTGACATTTCTGGGAAATTCACTATATATTAAAATATTGCTCCCCTCACTCCCCAAACTCCATTTTGTGTTTAAATGTGGCACAGCTAAACTCTAAGTTCAGATGATTACATAAAACTTTTCACCTATATATTGTCTAGAAGCACATCCGAAGGGTATGCAGAATATGGGACCATTCTTGGTGATACAAGCCTGTCCCATGCACTGAAGAACCTCTAGCACGCCTGGTGTCCTAACTGACATTCAGTCAGTTAGGAACTCCCTCCCTTCATTGTGAAAATACAACACTCCTAAGTCTCTGCACACACACACTCAAGGATTGATAACACTTCCCGTTAAGAATCTGGCAATACATATGACCCAGCAATCCCACTTCTGGGCATACACACCAAGGAAACCAGATCTGAAAGAGACATGTGCACCCCAGTGTTCATTGCAGCACTGTTTATAATAGCCAGGACATGGAAGCAACCTAGATGCCCATCAGCAGACAAATGGATAAGGAAGCTGTGGTACATATACACCATGGAGTATTACTCAGCCATTAAAAAGAATTCATTTGAACCAGTTCTAATGAGATGGATGAAACTGGAGCCCATTATACAGAGTGAAGTAAGCCAGAAAGATAAAGATCAATACAGTATACTAACGCATATATATGGGATTTAGAAAGATGGTAATGATAACCCTATATGCAAAACAGAAAAAGAGACACAGATGTACAGAACAGAATTTTGGACTCTGTGGGAGAAGGCAAGGGTGGGATGTTTCGAGAGAACAGCATCGAAACATGTATATTATCTAGGGTGAAACAGATCACCAGCCCAGGTTGGATGCATGAGACAAGTGCTCGGGCCTGGTGCACTGGGAAGACCCAGAGGGATCAGGTAGAGAGGGAGGTGGGAGGGGGGATCGGGATGGGGAATACATGTAAATCCATGGTTGATTCATGTCAATGTATGACAAAACCCACTGAAATGTTGTGAAGTAATTATCCTCCAACTAATAAAAATAAATGAAAAAAAAAAAAAAGAATCTGGCAATACCCTCATCACAGGAACAAATACAGCACCGAGGCCTAAGCCAGACATCATGAATGTTATCTTGGTTCCATCAAGGTCAACCCAATGAAAGCAAAATTCAGAACTCATGATGGCAATTCTGGAAACTTTTTTTCTTTATAGACAGTGTGGTATGTGAATACAAAATATGGAACTGGGCAATCCTAAATACAGAAGAGAAAAGAACTAAGAGAAGAACAGGAGGAAAACAGAGATGGAGAGTTAGTCATCCTGGAAGCCTCATTTCAATTATGTAAGCAAACAATTTCCCTTTAATTCATAAACCATACTAATCTGTTTTTTCATTACTTACAGGTGGAAGGTGTTCTGTCTCCCCCTTGCCCTCCAAAAATGCAACATGACTCAGGGAAAAGAGCAAGACATAACCCCATGAAGGCAAGAATTTTGAATATCTGATATAACTTTGTGTCCCTGAAGCATAGAGTGGTGCCTGGCTGCCAATAAATATTAATCAGTTGAATGACTAAACAAATAACATAGGCTTGGGCAAACAAACATGGAGAATAAAGGTTTATACTATCTTCATAGTTTTGCCATTCACTACCTGGGATAACCCTGGGCAAACCACCTCACTAGTCATGTCCTTAAGATTGTCTCTTCTTGGAATGCTCTATCTCTCCCTTTTTTTAAAAAAGATTTTTTTTAATATAGACCATTTTTAAAGTCTTCATTGAGTTTGTTACAATATAGCTTCTGTTGTACATTTTGTTTTTTGCCCGCAAGGCATGTGGGAACTTAGATCCAAGACCAGAGATCAAACCTATACCCTCTGCATTGGAAAATGAAGTTTTAACCACGGGACACCAGGCAAGTCCCTCTCTTTCCCTTCTAATGGCTGACTTTTCCTAGTACTTCATGATTCAGCGTAAGGGTCACTCCTGACTACTCTGTAGCCACACCCACATTTCTATGACATACCATTAATTTTTTTCACTGCACTTACCACAATCTATGTTAATTTTGGTTTTGTTTCCTTATTTATCTAATGTCGCTCTCTCTAGAAGGTAAAGCTGATAAAGACAGGAAGCACATCTATCTAATTCATCTATCACAACACCTAGCACATAATTGTCAAATGAACGGAGCTAAATTCTCTAGTCCACCTCCTATGACTCAAAGTCTATATTCTGTAGCTGCTGCTGCTGCTAAGTCGCTTCAGTCGTGTCCGACTCTGTGCGACCCCACAGACAGCGGCCCACCAGGCTCCCGTCCCTGGGCTTCTCCAGGCAAGAACACTGGAGTGGGCTGCCATTTCCTCCTCCAGGGCGTGAAAGTGAAGTTGCTCAGTCGTGTCCGACTCTTCGAGACCCCGTGGACTGTAGCCTACCAGGCTCCTCCGTCCATAGGATTTTCTGGGCAAGAGCACTGGAGCGGCTATGTGGACTTAAATTCTTCAAACACGCTTTTACACACATGACACCTCCTGCCAAAAGTCATCTTTCATCTCAGTATTCAGTACTACCTACCCCCGCCCCGATCCTATCACTTGTCTAATGTTTGCTGTTCTATCACATCTTATCCTAACATCATTCTTTTCCAGAAGGCCTTCTCTGGCCCATAATACTAATACTCTGGCCCATAATAATAATAAGTAAAGCCCCCATTACTGCCCACTAGAATAATGCTATAATACTAATACTATAATACTAATCACATGTATTATAATATTTATTTAATTACCTCTTTTCCCTGGTCACCTGTAAGCTCTGTGGAGATAGGACTGTATCTTGGCCACTGCTGCAGGCACATAATAGGTACTTAACAAAACCAGTTCCCTTCCTTCTCTCAATAAAACAGGTACTTGATCTGAGGCTGTGAACAAGAGTCTATTGCAAGAAAGAGCCAGTTATGTGTGTGTGTGTTTTTCCAAATGACCCAAGCAAAGCCACATTCTTAGCAAAATCTGACTCCTCTAACTTCCTATCAAGCAAAATGCCAGTTCTGAAGGACTGGATAGTTCAATAAATTGCTTAGCAATCCAGTGACAGGCATCAGAAGATTGCCATCAGATTTATGATTTGGAAACTCAACTACTCAACAAAAGTAAAAACCCCTTCATCACAAGGTTACAGAGCCAGCGGAGCGTTACTACAACAAGATGAGAAAGATTTGGAAAATTCATTATAAAGCGAAGGATTGTTTGAAAATGAAAATAAATATTAAAAAGAAAAAACATGTAATGAAAAATAGATTTTATATCTCCTGGTAAAACAACCAAATTAAATAAGAAAACAAACTTTCCTTTTAGAAAGCAAATTTAGAGGCTGGTTTACCACCTCTGGATTATCCCACTTATGGATATCATCAGCTCAATTAAGTTAGCAACAAAGCTTGCATTATGCAATCATGTGAAAAATCATATGAAGTGCTATTAGAAAAGCATATCTTTTGACCGGTCAGTAGCTAGTTAAAGACTGAGGACTTATTTGCAATGTGAACTACCTGATAAAGAATGTAAATCTCAGGAGAAATCATGTATGTATAGAAGGAATGCCTGGCTCCTTCACCCTGATTGACTTTTCTCTGCTCTCTCTGTGTCTCAAGAGAAGAATGCTCTTTTTCATGCCAGAGGCATCATGATGAATGCTGATGAGACAATATTTGACTCATCACTGCCTAGACACTTATTTTGCATGTAATTTTTCAAGTTTGTAAATTCATTGGCTTGCACACACAGCAGTATTTGGGGTATGAGTCTAACGTTAACAAGTGAACAGGTTTTTGTTTTTAAATTACAGGGATTTCCATTAAGAGAAAATGTATATTCCCTTTCATCAATTCAGAAGATCCATGAAACTTTAAGTTATTTCAGTTAATACAGTGATCCACAATTGTTATGAATCATGTATTTTAAGTATGGCTACAGATGGATTAGATAGATACAAATTCAGAATCATAATGTAGCCCTTTCCATCTCTTCCATGATTCTTCTGTCAACCCTGATAATTTTCAAAGATATCTGTTTTGCCCTTCTAGGAAACTGTATCATTCCAATTCAACAAATACAAATAGCAAAGGACAAACCTTTCAGAATATGGTCCCCACTCCCTCCAGGTTTTGGAGGAGCACTGCACAGGAAAAATAAGCTATCCATGTAATTCACAACAATAATTATAAGGTATAAAGATCTCCTGAGCTTTTTTTGTAAACAGTATATACGCAAAGAAGTTTATAATTAGCAGTGGTCGGGGAGTCAAAGGCAGAAGCTATTGACAGACTGAGAAATATAAGAAGCCAAGATAACATCTCCTAACCACAAAGTGTTTTGTGGTGAAATATTTGTTAAGAGAATTAGCAAGAGTAGGCAACAATTTCTCTTACATTAGGGAGTGGGGGGTGGGGAGGCAGTATTTGGAACACAGTCATCGGCTAAGTAAAGATTTATACAACAATGGTTGATAATACTGGGAGGCTCATAGGCCGCTTTTTCTTGTAATCTTCAATTTCTTATTCCCAGACAAAAATGCATACACACAACATTTTGATAATATTTGAGATTCTCTGAGCCCTTTAAGTCTATCCTTGAAAACCATCCCCCAACCCCCAAGAGAAGTCTCTGCTTTAGAGAGGACCCTCACCTTTAACATGGGACTGAAACTTAAAGAAAAAACCATTATACTAGGAATTTGTCTTCAAATTAGTTACAGTTATTTGGCCAGAAAACCTCCTACATCTCACCCCTGCCACCTCAAGGATAGATGTACTGGGAAATACTCTGCACAGATTCTGCCCAAAGAGTCAGGGTAACATATTAATAGTTTATGGGCAAATAAACCATGCTCTGTTGAGTTTGCAAGATAGGTGACAATATCTAAGCTAATGAAAAATTGAAGAAAACTGATACTTTCAAGCACTTAAGTAGGCTAACTCCTCTACAAGTTATTGTCATTTCATCACCATATTAAATCTTCCTAAGAACCCTGGGAGCTGTTGATTATTGCCTACCTTAGTGTGTTCAAGCTGCTAACCAATATACCACAGACTGTGTGTGGTAAGTCGCCTCAGTTGTGTCCGACTTTTTGCGACCCCATGGATGGTAGCCCTCTAGCTCCTCTGTCCACAGGATTCTCCAGGCAAGCACACCAAAGTGGGTTGCCATGCCCTCCTCCAGGGGATCTTCCCAACTCAGGGACTGAACCCACATCTCTTATGTCTCCTGCATTGGCAGATACGTTCTTTACCACTATCACCATCCGGGAAGCCCACATATCACACACTGGGTCATTTATAAACAACAGGTTTATTTCTCACAGCTATGGAAGCTGGCAGTCCAATATCAAGGTAGCAGAACTGTAAGACTTCCAAATGAAGACGTCAAGTGTTCACACATCACATCAAGACGTTAACCATGGATGGGTTCTGGCAAGGACCTTCTCTCTGGTTCACAGCCAGCACTTCTCCTTGGGGTGGAAGGGGTGAGGGATCTCTCTGGAACCTCTTTTATATGGGCACTAGTCCCACCTAAGAGGGCTACGCTCTCATGGCCCAATCACCTCCACCTCCTAACGCCATCACCTTGGAAATTAAAATTCAACACATGAATTTTGGAGAACACAAACATTCAGACCACAGCATTCCCATTCAAAGGCAGTGCTTCCATAAGGGTAAGTAACCTGCTCAAGGTCACACTCCTGATACGGGATGGAAACTGGATTCTAATCCAGATTTCTCTAATTCCAAAGCCCACGTGCTATTATATTTTATTACCCCACAGCTAAGTTGGTGGCCTAGTCATTCACAGTGCTTGGAATACAGACAGAGCCCAGGGCCTCTTTCTTGAGCACATACCTAATCTAGTTCAAAGTCCCCCAACCCTTTCTCACCAGCTCTACTACAAACACCTGGTATAGGCCACCATCATCTCCATCTGTCGTATAATAGCCTCCTCTCACTCGTCTCCCAGATCCCATTCTTGCTCCCAAACCTTCTACTCTCAACACAGGAGCCAAACTGGTCCTTTTAAAGATAAATTGATGATAGCATCACTCCTCTGCTCAAATCCTGCAATATCTCCCCCAACATATTTTGGATAAAAACCATACGCCATATATATGAAATGTAGAAAAATGGTACTGATGAACCTATTTTCAGGGCAGGAAGAGAGACACAGAAATGGAGAACAGACTTCTGGACACTGCGGTGAAAGAGAGGGTAGGACAAATTGAGAGCGTAGCATTGACCTGTATACACTGCCAGGTGCAAAACGGATGGCTGGGTGGAAGTTGCCACAAAGCACGAGGATCTCAGCTCGGTGCTGTGATGACCCAGCTGGGTGGGATGCAGGAGTGGGCTGGGAAGGGGAGTCAAGAGGGAAGGGACCTATGTAGTCATATAGCTGATTCACTTCATTGTACAACAAAAGCTAGCACAACACTGCATAGCAATTATACTCCAATAAAAACATATAAACAAATTATATATTTTTTAAAGTTTTTAAAACCGTATGCCTTACAAAAGCCTACAAAGTCCAATTTCACTAGCCCCCACACTTGCCTGCCTGATCTTACCTTGGGTCTTTGAAATCTCTCCCTACAAACTGCTTCAAACTAGGTAAAAAATCCTCCTTGATGTATTGATACCTCTTGATTTCCGTACCTGCTTCTTCCCTCTGCAAAGAATATTCTTCCCCCAGATTCCCCATTATAAACCCCCTCACGTCTTTTAAGATCTTGTCTCAAAGGCCATCTCCTCTGTGAGGTCTTTCTTGACCACACTATTTTAAATTGCATGTGAACTTCTACCTCGACCCTCCTTATCCCCCTACCCTTCTTTATTTTTCCTTACATCACTTATTTCATTTGACATACCACTAATGTTACCTGTTCACTTAGGTTCTGCTTTCTGCCTGCTGCAGAATATAAGATTCACGAGAACAGGAATTCTTGCCTGTTTACTGCTATAGCTCCAATCGCTAGAACAATGCCAAGCCCACAGTAGGTGCACAATCAACATTTGATGAATGAATGAATAAATAAATGGCCACTAGTACTTTAAGTCTCAGTTGACAGACCAACAGAAGGCATTGAATTGTGCAGTCTTCTAGAACCTACATGGATGATGGCTGCTTTAATGGGAGGGCTGCCTTGCTACACTCCACTGCATGCCAATTAAATGCAGCCTTTGGGTGCGTACACAGCACTCAGCAAAGTTTGACTTCCCCTGGTACAACCGAATGTCTGCTTCACATCTCTTTTCAGTTCAGTGCACCACTTAAGACATCTAAAACAATGGAAACAGAAACGTTCATTTTAATTTAAAATAACCTTTTTCAGGAGAGGTGTGAGCTTTCCATTTTAATCAGGCTCGCCAACGGAATCCTTAATTCTATAACGAGTGCCACAAGAATTAATAAATCTCACGCCACCCAAGGACCAGTGATAGGGTGAAAATAATAATTTCTGCCCTTGTCCATGGAGTAACTAGATAAATAAAAGAAACTCTAAGATTTTTTACATTGTTAGATGTGTTTAAATTATGGGAACATGGAAGGAGGGACTTTTTCAAAGCTCTAATACCTTTAATACCAACCTAGACAGAGGTCTTGTCAATCATTTGTTAAAAGGCAGGTTTGGGGAATAAGTAAGTCAATGTGTCTTAACACTCCTGAAGAAAGTAATAGTCAGAAAGATAGTCATTATTATAATTACTTGGAGCTGTTGCAACCAATGCATCCAACTCTGTAAAATGACTACTCTTCACTGAATTACTGAGTCTCATAAAATTTTCAAGTATTTTGTAGGATTCATTTCCCCTATTTAGGGATTGTAATTTACAAAGAAGTAGGATAAACTGAAACATTCTACCCTTGAGAATCAGCACTCCAAGTTATTTTTACTAGAAAAGCGAAACAGAATTTTATGACAGAATATGAAGTTTATGCCTACTATTTTATAGTTTACTCGCTGATTTAATATAAAATTAAACAACAGCTCAAGACATTCATAACTACATCTTCTGCTGGTTGGAGATAATAAGAATATGTTAGCCAAAGTCTACAGCAGAGGAATATTTTCTCCAGTGAGCAGGTTGTGGGACCAATGACCCACGTCTTAACAACAAGCACTGCTTGAAACCATGGCATGTGATAAAAAAAAAAAAGACCAAGGAGCCAACACTTTGGAGAGAAGCTTTCTTATTATTCCAACACACCAAAGATGGAAGGGATCCAGCCCAATTTTCCATTATACAGACAAGATAACTGAGGTTTGGACTTGAGAAGTGACTAACCCCGCTTACACAGTGACTGAGCCAGGACCAAAATAAAGTCTTCTAACCCCCAATCAATCATCTTTTCACTATATTTTGAGTACTGATTTACCTTTCTTTTAAGTAGCAGGAGGAAAGACAGAGAAAGGTCATGGTCATTTATTATTGTTTATTTGTATTTTTAATATAAAGACTTTAGAAAGACAACACCAGAAGGGCAGTGTATATCTCATTTCCCCAGAGCATATGGGCTCTTGGGGGAGTGTGCTTTATAAAGAGATTTGTCCTGGGAACTTGGTAGATTTTAATGTAAATATTTTAGCAGTTTCCTAATATTCAGTTGTTGAATTAAATTTTTATCCCAGCCTCCCCAAACCAATGTCTGCAGATTAGAAGCAGCTTTGTGAGGGAGTATCTGCAACAGGAATGACGGTTTTCTTCATTCTAAAATGTTCTGGTAGACATTCAAAAAAGGATTTCCTCCTGCCCAACAGGAAAGAACAGCTTCAGGTCTCAGTTCCTCCAGCTTCCCCTCTCAGTTCCTCCAGCTTCCCATCAGCGGCAGAACTGTCTCACCGGAGCTCAAATCCTCTTGTGGTTTAGTTGCTAAGTTATGTCTGACTCTTTGCAATCCCATGGACCGCAGTCCTCCAGGCTCCTCTGTCCATGGATTCTTCAGGCAAGAACACTGGAGTGGGCTGCCATTTCCTCCATCAAGCCCTCTGGTAGCACCCAAATCCAGTATGCAAGCAATGTGGGAAGATCAACAGTTGGGCAAAGACAGGACAACTCTGAATCATGATATTTGTTCCAAAGCTCACTCCCAGGAGGAGCAAGGCTTTGCCAGACCTACATCACAATTCTACTTCTCCCTCCACCCAATTCTGCTTCTTCCTCTTTCCCTTCACAGCTGTTGATCCTCAATCAATATACCGTCCCCCAAACTCTGTCCCAGCATCTGCCTCCACTCAATCCAACCTATAACAAACGTTTACTTTGTCTCTCAGGCAGACATCCTAACCACAAACTTTCAGCCAGCCCCGGGTGGGGCCCAGTTCATACTCTCATCAGCTTCCCCAGGGCTGCTTATGCACTGGTACTGGCAAAACTGGGTTATTTCCTGTGGAAACAGGGAAATTTGAGAGACTAGCTGATCAAAGACTATAGGCCTTGCTCACATCAGATCAAAAAGTTAGCCCATAAGCTGAGTGAAAACAGCTTAGACTATAGAGAGGACAGACAGGTCTGGGCTCCTATTCATGTTTTATCATAATCAGCTGTTCGTAGTCAGCACTGTTCTGGGTGGTGGATATATACTGCTCCTTTAAATCGTCACAACCACCCTCTGCTCTGACGTAGGTTTCATCATCCCTGTTTTACAGCTTTAGAAACAGACATGCTAAATAAATTCTTCAAGGTCACTAACCTGATCACAGATGCCTGAAATTCCTTTACCAATAAACAAAGTTCTTCGTTCCATACACAGAAGGTCGGTTTAAAGCCCTGAAGCCTCTTTGGAGATGGAAAATTCAGAATGATGTCTGGGTTCTGGGGCCTGTGTCTCCTATAGCCTGACAAGAACATTACAAGGTGAGAGGGCTTATCTCAGCCAATGGGTACACGTCTTTCTGAAATGGTTCAAGGTTGTTGGTACCAGCCTGGAAATTCTAGTTCCAGAAAAACTTGATGGCTAAAAACATACCAAACTCCTAGTGTCTCCTAAGCATGACCCCCCAATATTGATCAGAGAAGCTGAGAATAAAGTTCCTACTTTATTCTACCCAAGTAGTAAAAGTAGAAAAGTTCTACCCAAGTCAGAGCTTTCAATAAAATGCCTCAGCAATACTTCAAGCAAAATTCCCTATGACATTTGCTAAAAGAAGGATTAACAGCCTATAATTAGTCAAATTCCATTTAAATTAAGTGGATTCCCAAAGAAATCAAACAGATTCACCTCTTGTCAAAGCAGGATATCTGAGATGATGTTTAAATGGTTAACATTTATTGAATTGTAACTATTTTCCAGGCAACATTTTACCTACTCCATGTGGATTAACATCTTTAATTCTATGACAACTCTATTGTGAAAGTAGTACCAGTGTCCCCATTTTCCAGGGGAGATGAGTGAAGCACACAGAAGTCAAGGAAAATGACAAAGTCATACTATGGAGAAGGGCTCAGCCAAGATCTAAACCCAGGTATTCCAGTGGACATGGAGCAACAGACTGGTTCCAAAGAGGAAAAGGAGTACGTCAAGGCTGTATATTGTCACCCTGCTTATTTAACTTCTATGCAGAGTACATCATGAGAAATGCTGGGCTGGAGGAAGCACAAGCTGGAATCAAGATTGCCAGGAGAAATATCAATAACCTCAGATATGCAGATGACACCACCCTTATGGCAGAAAGTGAAGAACTAAAGAGCCTCTTGATGAAAGTGAAAGAGGAGAGTGAAAAAGTTGGCTTAAAACTCAACATTCAGAAAACTAACATCATGGCATCTGGTCCCATCACTTCATGGCAAATAGATGGGGAAATAATGGAAACAGTGGCAGACTATTTTTTTGGGCTCCAACATCACTGCAGATGGTGATTGCAGCCATGAAATTAAAAGACACTTACTCCTTGGAAGGAAAGTAATGACCAACCTAGATAGCATATTAAAAAGCAGACACATTACTTTGCCAACAAAGGTTCGTCTAGTCAAGGCTATGGTTTTTCCAGTGGTCATGTATGGATGTGAGAGTTGGACTATAAAGAAAGCTGAGCGCAGAAGAATTGATGCTTTTGAACTGTGGTGTTGGAGAAGACTCTTGAGAGTCCCTTGGACTGCAAGGAGATCCACCCAGTCCATCCTGAAGGAGATCAGTCCTGGGTGTTCATTGGAAGGGCTGATGCTGAAGCTGAAACTCCAATACTTTGGCCACCTGATACAGCTGACTCATTTGAAAAGACCCTGATGCTGGGAAAGACTGAAGGTGGGAGGAGAAGGTGATGACAGAGGATGAGATGGTTGGATGGCATCACCAATTCAATGGACATGAGTTTGGGTAAACTCCAGGAGTTGGTGATGGACAGGGAGGCCTGGCGTGCTGTGGTTCACAGGGTCACAAAGAGTCGGACACGACTGAGCGACTGAACTGAACTGATTACAGTGCCAGAGACTACTGTGTTATACAGTTCCTTTGTATCTGTCTTTCCAGACTTCTTTGCCTTTAAAGAGACTTAAAAAATGGCTAAGTTTACAATTGTGCCTAGGACTTCCCTGATGAAACAGTGGTTAAGAATCCACTTTGCAATGCAGGGAATGTGTGTTTAATGCCTGGTCTGGGAGGATTCCACAGGCCACAGGGCAACTAAGCCCACAAGCCCCAACTACTAAGCTCACACGCTCTGAAGCCTGTGCTTGGCAACAGGAGAAGCCAGGGCAGTGGAAAGCCCTTTACACCTACAGCTAGAAAGTAGCACCCACTTGACACAACTAGGGAAAACCCACACAGCAAGAAGACCCAGTGCAGCCAAAAACAAATAAATAAACATTGTAACTTGTGCCTAACAGAGTTTTTTCAATAAGGAGATGGCTACATGTTAGGTCACTCCTCATCTATCCCTGACATAACCTCATAGTCTTTCAAGACTAACAGATCTCTTTACATTCCCAAAAACATGAAGCCCCTTTGGCAGAAGAATCTCCCATACACAATGGTCATCTGGGGAGAGTCTCTAATCACATTTGCAGACTTACTTAGGAAAAAACTAGGTACTATTACGGCATGCCCAACCTTCTATAAGCCAAGTGATCAGTATGCAGAACTTAGACCTTAGAACTAATCATATACAGGAATGTTTTCACCTGTTGAACTCCTCAAAGAATCTGACCAGCCCAAAGATGACCTAACTAGGAACTTATCTCAACACCTGCAAAATCTGCCCAGGGTCACATCCCTAGAGCCACCACACTGCACATCTCCAGCATGTATCATTTATGTGATCCGCACGAAGGGAGCTGCCTAGATCAGAGCAGTGTACGCCCAGAGCAGCTGTGAGCAGCAGCCCAGACTCAGCTAACGGCAATCTCATAGCTGCGTTCTTTGCCTGCCCCAGTTTTACTCACCAAGTCTCCTCTTGATATTATCCATTTTTTGGAGACCATTAGTCAAATTGAAGGCAGGAGGAGAAGGGGATGACAGAGGATGAGATGGTTGGATGGCATCACCGACTCAATGGACATGAGTTTGAGTGAGATCCAGGAGCTGGTGATGGACAGGGAAGCCCGGCATGCTTCAGTCCACGGGGTCCCAAAGGGTCGGACACGACTGAGCGACTGAACTGAACTGAGTCAAACTATCTTTAAAAGTTCTAATGCTCCCTTATGTTACCACATAATTGATAGTTCTTTTTCTTTCCTGTGTAACACAAATGGAACTAGCAAATGATAACTGCTATTGTTCTTAAGATGTGTGTGCCCTTCACTAGGACATACAGTTCAATAGAGAGAGAATGAAATGTTAGCCAAGTTCCTGTAAGAAATATCTTTATCCAAAATTCTACCAACTTCCCATTGAACATTGCTACTAAGAAGAAGGAAGTGGTCTGCTTTTGGAATCACTATTGAATCATGCAGTTATGACTGGATATCATTCGTGCCAATCATGTCTACTCAGAAGAGGTCCACAAAAAAGGTCAAGTCACCAAAAACCTACAAAGGAATGACCTTATCCCTCGCCTCCATTAAAAAAAGAAGGAAAGGCCCAGATACAGTTGGACATTTGTAGAAAAAATCATGAAAAAGAACCCACAAAGAGAGCTGGTCCAGTGTGGTAACATTTAATACTGTGTGATCCTTTTTTAGACACAGAACAAAGAAGCAGAAGAATAACCCTTCACTGATTTACATCTGTAAGGTAACTAGATTTGCTTCTTTTCTTAATTTCAAATATACATTAAAATTAGCCCAAAAGAAGACACTCCCTATATATGGCATCATTTAAAACAACATCCCAGACCCTTTAGAGAGAACACCACCTAGGTCCAATGCCACAGAATATCATCACATCGCCCCATGGCTGGAAGTTTGTTCATTAAGCTGCTCTCAAGATGGACTGGTCAAGGAGGTCTACATTCTCATCTTATAAGATATTGATCTGGCAGCTATGCCTCAGCCTGATGGACTTAGCCTTGATATCCAACCTGAAAGTGTTAGTAAATCATCACCTAGACGTACCAGTTTATTTAAAAGCCTTTCCTCGGTGGAATATAAACAGAGTATTTTTTTCTTTCTCTCCAAACCTCCTCCTTCCTCAGTGTAGTAGTGCATTTAACAGTATCCTGGGTAGGCTCCACAATTTCTTAATCACCTTTTATTATCAATTGCTTGTTCAATCTGATTTCCAGTCTCATATCAGATCTAAAGCTTCCCCCACTGGTCATTGCTCAGTCTGTGGTAGAAATGATAATATATTCTTTAACTTACCTTCCTCACTTATCTTAGAGCGAACATCCACAAACTTCCCCCTAGGATAAGCTCTCTCCCACTGAGTCTCTCCTTCAGATGAAGGGAACAAGCACCTCTTACTTGAATAGCATTACTGGGTACCACTTGGCCAGGGGTATGTCCTGGAGAAGAGAATGGTAACCTACTCCAGTATTCTTGCCCAGAAAATTCCATGGACAGAGGAACCTGGAGGGCTACAGTCCAGGAGGTCACAAAGAGTCGGACACAGCTGAGCAGGGCACAGCGCTGGATACCACTGGCCATAAATGTGAAATCTGGAGAAAATGTCCAACTTCTCGTTGTTGGATTCACATGTGAATCTGTCAGCTGACTCTGCAAGGTGTCCGCCATGGACAGTCCCTGGACATGAGGAAATCTTGTTCCAGCCCGACCTCTTTGCTGGCCCACTCTCAGCAGAGTGGTATATACCCCAAAGCCCTTTTTGTGGGGATGCCCTTCAGACTGTGTGGGGTCCAGGAAAGACAGCTACATCTTGGCACCTCTGTGACCAATGAGAAATTCACACATGCTTCCCTTCAGCGCCAAACGGCCAGAAGGTAGGCTACTCTCCCTCTCTCTCCTCTTGGCCCTGCAGTGCACTCCAGGTCTCCTTTCCCCTGCTGAGATAAACACAGAGATGAATTGAGTCCTTTGCCAAATCTAACATCTATCCTGGAGTGAAGTGACAGTCTCCCCTTCTTGCAGGCGTCCCAAGTCTCTAAAAGGAGTTTTCCCAGGTCACCCTCATCTCACGTTGAGAAACTAAATACCTTTCCCAGACTTAGTGTTATTCTTCCCATCCCCTGCCCCATCATCACAGCACCGCACTCCTCGGGGCTACTCTCTGTCTGCCCACAAAGCTCCCCTTCCCTCATCTCATTTTTATAGACTGCAACTGGGGACAGGAAGGTTGGGGTCATGACTGGGGGTGGAAGGCTTCTGCCTCTCAGCCCTGAGTGAAGTCTGTGGCTCTCAGTTATAGTGGCTCTCTTAAGAATAGAGGTTTAGAGAATTCCTTGGAAGTCCAATAGTCAGGACTCTCAGATTTCACTGCCAAGGGCCCAGGTTCAATCCCTGGCCAGGGAATTAATTTTGCAAGGCACATGACACAGTCAAAAAAAAAAAAAAAAAGAGTCGAGGTTTAACCTCTCTGTCTCTAGCTTTGAAATCTAGTCTCTATATCTCAGGCAAAAAATGTCACTTAACAATCCCATTACATGTAGAAACATGTTCCAAAGCCGGAAGTGGCAAAAGGCTGCCTTTTCCATGATCTCTGGAATATATCTGATAAGGACTAAAATCTCTAGGACTTGACAAAACAAAGAGTCAAATACAGACTCTGACCTGATAATCTTCATTTGGGAGTCTTAAAACCTTATTTATACAGAGCCAGAGATCTAGAAGTGACTGCCTCTTGCTAAAATGTGGGTAGTTCATTAAAATATTATCATGATCACTGGGCAATGTAGAAACAAAGGCGCTTTGTCTCACTGATGTTGTTCATTCAGAGGGACTTTTCTCAGTTACTTGATATAACCAAATAGAACTCACTCCTTCTAATGCTCATATGACCTTTTCCTCAATAAAACATCAAATGTGTCTTACTATATATGTCAGACTCGTCTTATCAAGGTGTTCAAAGATTTTTCAGACATCCCAACCTGAGAGTCTTTCAAAGTTTTTCATTTTCTGTGACCTCATTACCTGACATTATAATCTTAGAATGACTTGGAATTCTTTTTCTGGACCCTGCCTCACTGGTACAATTTAGTTGGAGTGAGCATACTCTCAGCCTGGCCCTGAGCTAGGCCTTAGCATAGACTTAACAGTGATTGTTAATGTACAATTTGCTTTTGATTCCAAGACAAACACATTCATGAATCTATTCATTCTGGATACAAATCCCAGTAACATTCCCTCAGATTCTTTATTGTAATTTCTTAAGAATCAACACGGATAGGGATTGGCTCTTAAGATTTAAAATTCAGGTCCTCTAAATGATGGAAAACAAGGGATAAGACATAGATCTGGCAACTTTCTAAAGCTTTGAGGAAGAGGTTTCAAAACCAGGTTCTGCAGAGCCCTAGCATTCCACAGAGAGATACAGGAATCTTCATGGTAGTGATTCTTTCCACTCTCAACTTACACATTGTCAGCCAGAATTCATTCACTTCATATATTAGGATTAATATTTTATTTGAGGGAAACGGTTTTGCCACCCCACAATAAACATTTTCTACATAAATTTCTTTAGATGAACCAAATAATACATATTTTCTTCCCTTATCAAATAAGAATAAAAGCTTCCTGGAGGAGCTACTGAACTTATTTACCAATTAACTACCATTTAAAAAAAAGTGGTGTAAAAAAAAACAGGTGGTGTTAATAACTATGCCAAAATGCAGTCAACATTTTTGCAATTCACTCTTCAGTATTCAGCTATGCCAAATAACTTCCTTCAACTCTTACTTGGCCACAGAAATACCTTTACAGAAATATAATATTATGCCTTGGCCTTTATCAGGGGTCGATATAAGGGACCTCGTTATGACAAACAATTCTGTTTTGTTTGTGACAGTGTTACTGAAGACTTTGTCCAGGTCCCTTATATAAGGACACATGCCATGAACTTCCCTTAGAGCTATGAGCCATAAAAATCTTCATGTTTCTTTTTTCAAGATATCAAAGAATCTGTCATTTAGATTTGCCTCAGCTGCCAATGAACTGAAAGCTAAATCTGGGCACAGAGTCAGGGGAAGGACCTATATTCAAGATGCTGTTTTTTTTTTTCTGACCCAATTATCACCCGACTCTTCATTAACTCAGCCAATATTAAATGGTTCAGTAGGTGCCAAGTATTGCAGTAGGAACCAATGACACAAAATTTATTAAAACACAATGCCTTCCCTATAAGAGATCTTGGTTGGACAGCTCTTGTTCTATTTTCATGATTTTTTTGTATATATCTTTATTTTTAACCCATTTCATATCTGTTTTTGAAAACACATACAGTATTACCGGTAAACAAACAAAATGAACTAGCATGTTTTGGAAAGAGAAGGCTTTAATTTAAATTTGCCTAGAAGGGTAGAGGAGTTATATTCTTTTCTCTTAGCTTCCTGAATCATTATCTACTGAACCTCTCTTCCAATCCATCCTACAATCAGATTAATTTTCTTAATAGGGCTTTCCTGATCACATCACTCACCTATTCAAAAGGATTAACTGCCACACCACACACTGGTTCTCAAAATAAAATCAACAAAACAGCAGCAATCAGAGGTAGTCTTGGTGCAAAGAATATAGAACCTGCCTAATGCTCCATCCTTCTTGCGTTTATGAGAGGAGGGAACTGGGCAACCCATTCCTAGACCAAAATAGGTACATCCAAATGTGTAAAGCCCTGACATTCTAAAAGAAATGAACATCGATACATGTGTACTTTCACTTAAAATTCAGCTTTTCATCCATTTGGGATCTTATCATCGTCATGTTATTTCCCAGTTTTGCCACATTCATATCGCCAACGCCAACACCAAAAGGTGCGGGAAGGAGTGATTCTGCAGCTTCAAATTTTGTTTCAAATGTGCCCTGAAATCTGACTCCTGGAGCCAGAGGAGCTCTAAAAGGTCCCTTGAGATGCAAACTGGTTTCTTTCCTTTAGTCAAGAAAGCCACTCTTTTTATAAATTCAACCAGTTTAGCAAATCATAGTTCAAGGTCAGCCAGCCAACCAGCACCCATCTTGCAGGTTTAAGCTTCCTGTCATGGTACCTCTATGAAGAAGAAAGCCAACCCATGAGGCAGTGTAGAAAGCGGTCCATGATGACTGCCCACAGCCCATCAGGGCATGCCTCTTGCAAATCAGTCCTTGTTGAAAGTCTCCGCAGAGAGAGACGGTGTTCCTAGATTTTGTTACTTGAAGAGAAGTCTAGGAAGCATTCTCTATGTAAAGGAAGGTCTTCTCTACTTTAAATGCAGAAGATTGACCAGAATGACAATATATATGGTACATTTGCAGTATCTGATGTGTGTATAGTCATTTAGTGTCATATAGAAAAGACCTGATACTTTATAAGATTTTAGTAGCAATTTCATAATGCAATTACATATTATCATTGAGAAGAAAATCCTCTGGCCAGTTTACTCTAGTAGAAGAAGTGTTACAAAGCTAATTTCTTTACCCTCCAGATTTGTGTATCTAGTACATAGAAAAGAAATCTCTTTCTACACACACTTGAGCCCAACAAGACTTCTATGTCATACATTAGAATAGACTCTATTATTCAGAGGAGTTTATTTAGAGGGTTAGGAATATGAACAAGACTCAAGAAATAAATTCTTCTGTTACATTTCATTTAGTTATCAGATACAGTTACCCAGTGAACTATAGGAACAAAATGATGTTAGCCTTTAGATGTTTATGGTTCTAGGGAGGAAACACAATGCAAGACCATAGTACAAAATATTTTCAATAAAACAGACATTTCTGATTTAGTACAGTCCTCTGAAACAGCAGACTGATCTGTAAAATATACAGCACAATGATGTTGCTTTGGAAAATGTGCAAACACCTTACTGCAATCAACTGTATCTAGAGGGGGGGCGGAAAGATGGTGTCTGGAAGGTTTTTCCTGCCACGCTCATGAGAGAGCATTTTTTAATTACATTCACATTCTCAGATTACTTATTTGTATGCACAGTGAACAATGGAAAGAAAAAACCTTAGTGTGGATGTGATTTGATGCAAACTACTGAGAGAAATGTGAACTAATGTCAATTCCTTACACAGGATAAAGCAACTAGGGAGGAAGAAGACCCCCTCCAAGAAGATGTGGCACCTTGAAACCCCTTAAACTCAGGAATTCACTCTTGATCCAAAAGGTAGCACTAAAATGTGACCAAACATTCAGTGTTTAGAGATTTTACTTATTTGTTGATTGCCTGTGGCATAAAGAGGTCTCCGGTTCTCTGGAAATGTGAAATCCAAAATTGTCTAATTCGGATCTGAGGGCTAGATATGATCATTCTGACAGTGTCTTCCACTGCATAGTAATTCATCCCCTGTTTAAATGCTATTCTGAAATTCAGGGTCACTCTCTCATAGAAGTGAGGCATAGAGCTGTGATGGGGGCCATGAATAATTTTAGGCTATTTGTACACAGCTGCAGCTACTTGCATGGGTAATTGCTTTTGCCCAAATCACCAGCATAATTGTGACTCTAAAGACAGATTTGAAAGCCATTGAAGTGTCAAATTATATTACAACAATAGAGCCAGTTCTCCAGAAAGTATTCATGTTTTAATTTTAATCAAACTCCAAGAATGTGTTGAACCCTTGCTCTAGGGCAAATAAAAAAAGCCAAAATGTTTTGATATGTTGCTGTCTAGCATAACAATCAGAGGAGGGACATTCACTTCATTATACTAATAGTAAGATTCCATTAATAATTCTAGTACCACCACCTCACCCGGTGCTTGGCATTCAATAGTGTTGTTTTTAATGAATAAATACAACTTCTGATTTCTACAATTTGAACTGGAAATTTGTGATACAAAGGCAGAAGGACAGCAATAGTTGTTCTGAAAGGTGGCTGGTGATGACTGTTCAAAGCAGGGTGATCAATACAACAAAACTGGGTCGACCTGGTACCGCTGGCATATGCTTGGCATGCTGACCACCAAACCTATCACATCACATTATCATGTCAGGTGAAGAGGAACATGAGAACATACTCCAGAAAATACTGCACCTAATCAGACAAGATTTTGGACAATAATAATAACAGGAAGATGAAATCAAAATGCTAACTCAACTGTATGATACAAATAAAACAACAGTGAAAAAGAACATATGGTCCAGAATATAAAGCCTTCATAAGAGAACAATGCAAAGAAATAGCAAAATATGATAGAATGGGCAAGACTAGGGATATCTTCAAGAAAACCAGAGATACCAAGGGAATTTCAAGCAAAGATAGACACAATAAAGGACAAAAATGGCAAGGACCTAATAGAAGCAGAAGAGGTTAAGAAAAGGGGGCAAGATTACATAGAAGAATTGTACAAAAAATTTCTTAATAACCCAGATAACCAAAGTGGTGTGGTCACTCACCCAGAGCCAGACATCCTGGAGTGTGAAGTCAAGTAGGCCTTAGAAAACATTACTACTAACAAAGCTAGTGGAGGTGATAGAATTCCAGCTGAACTTTTTCAAATCATAAAAGATGATGCTTTTTTAAAGTGCAGCACTCATTATGTCAGCAAATTTGGAAAACTCAGCAGTGGCCACAGGACTGGAAAAGGTCAGCTCTCATTCCAATCCCAAAGAAAGGCAATGCCAAATAATGGTCAAACTACAGCACAATTGCACTCATCTCATATGTCAGCAAGATTATGCTCAAAATCCTTCAAGCTAAGCTTCAGCAGTACATGAATGGAGAACTTCCAGATGTACAAACTGGGTTTATAAAAGGCAGAGAAACCAGAGATCAAATTGAAAATATACACTGGATCATAGAAAAAACAAGGGAATTCCAAAAAACATCTACTTCTGCTTCACTGACTATTCTAAAGCCTTCGACTGTGCGTTCACAACTGTGGAATATTCTTAATGAAACGGGAATACCAGACCACCTTACCTGCCCCCTGAGAAACCTGTAAACAGGACAAGGAGCAACAGTTAGAACTGGACATGGAACACAGACTGGTTCAAAATTGGGAAAGGAATACATCAAGGCTGTATATTGTCACCCTGCTTATTTAACTTACATGAAGAGTACATCATGTGAAATGCTGGGCTGGGTGAAGCACAAGCTGGAATCAAGATTGCCAGGAGAAATATCAACAACCTCAGATAGGCAGTTGATACCACTCTAATGGTAGAAAGTGAAGAAGAACTAGAGAGCCTCTTGATGAAGGTGAAAGAGGAGAGTTAAAAAGCTAGCTTAAAACTCAATGTTCAAAAAACGAAGATCATGGCATCTGGTCCCATCACTTCATGGGAAACAAAGAGAAAAAGGGGAATCAGTGTCAGAGTTCACTTTCTTGGGCTCCAAAATCCCAAATGTCTCAAAACGCAGGTGTTGACTGTAGCCAAGAAATTAAAAGGCACTTGCTCCTTGGAAGAAGAGCTATGAAAAACCTAGACAGTGTATTAAAAAACAGAGACATCACTTTGCCCACAAAAGTCCATATAATCAAAGCTATGTTTTTTCCAGTAGTCATGTATGGAAATGAGAGTTGGGCCATAAAGAAGGCTAAGCATCGAAGAACTGATGCTTTGTGGTGCTAGAGAAAACTCTTGAGAGGCCCTTGAACTTCAAGGAAATCAAACCAGTCTATCTTAAAGGAAATAAATCCTGAATACTCATTGGAAGGACTGATGCTGAAGCTCCAATACTTTGGCCACCTGATGCGAATAGCAGACTCATTAGAAAAGACCCTGATACTGGGAAAGATTGAAGGCAAGAGGAGAAGGGGGCAACAGAGGATAAGATGGTTGCATGGCATCACTGATTCAGTGGACATGAGTTCAGCAAACGCTGGGCAATAGTGAAGGACAGGGAGGCCTGGAGTGCTGCAGTCCATGGGGTCTCCAAGACTCAGACATGACTTAGCGACTGAGCAACAATAAAGACTAACGTTCAAGTCCCGAGGTTTCTGTGCTGTGTGCTCTTAGCTCACTGAAACTCTAACCTAAGAATCCTACTAATATTAGTCACGATTGCCTGCAGGTGAACAACTGTGAGGGCTGTTTTCACTCAAGAAGTCCAGGAGCGTGGAGTTGGCTTGGTGACTTAAGGATGGCCAGAGTCACGGTCACTGGAGTTCTCTTGGCCTCTCCCTCTGGTCCTAAGAAATTTGATAGCTCTAGCTAATAACTGTGTCTGTGATAAAAGGAGGAAAGGGGACAGGTGGGGACAGAAGCTTTATTGGAAGAGAAAAGACTCCAGATCCAAATAAGACTTCCGTTTACGGTTCATAGGCTACAACTGTGTCACACACCACTGGTAGCAAGCAAGGTCAGGAAATGCACACTTTTTAAGATGAACACATGTCCAATCCAGTCAAAACTGAAGTTGTGTTATTAAAGAAGGGAGATCGGAATGAATAGGTAACTAGCAATGTCTGCTTCAATATTCTTTACAGACCTAGTGTTAAGGATTATATGAGATAACATATTTGAAAATGTTCTGTTAACCAGAAAGCTAAACAAAGTTGTTTTTTTTGTAATTGAAGTGTAGTTGATCCACAATATTATTTAAGTTTCAGGTATATAACAGTGTTTCACAATTTTTAAAGGTTATATTCCATTTATAGTTATAAGAAATTATCTATATTCCCTGTGTTGTACAATATATACTTGCAGTTTATTTCATACATACTAGTTTGTTTCTAAACCCCTTACCCCTCTTTCTCTTCCCTCTCCTCACTGATAATCACTAGTTTGTTCTCTGTATCTGGGAGTCTGTTTCTTTTTTGTTATATTCACTAGTTTATTTTTCTGATCACACATCTTAGTGATATCACAGAGTATTTGTCTCCCTCCGTCTGACTTATTTCAATTAGCATAATACTTTCCAAGTCCATCCATGTTGTTTTAAATGGTAAACATTCATCCTTCTTTGTGGCTGAACAGTATTCCAAAAGTTGAACTTTTTTAAGTGCAATAAATATTATACTATTTTCATGTATATACAGTATCTTGGAAAAAGTATATAGTAAAATATACTATATTTTAACTGATATATAAGTATATTAAGTAATATATAGTATATTAGGTCACACACATACATTTGAAACAAACAGGAGGAATGAATATCTTTTCCTTGTGCATTTAAGATAGCATAAATTAAAAACATGTGATTCAGTTATGGTATATAACATTAAAGCAAAATATGGGAGCTTTTTACATTTTGCTTTAAATTTTTATGTAAATACACTATTTACCTTTTTTTTGTTTTTGTCTAAAATGGAGCATATATGCCTTTACTTCATTTACATGTGATGAAATTAATAGTAATTATGCAGTTTGTACATTAAAATACCTTGAACCACTATGCTCTCCCTCAAAAAATAAAAAAAATAAAAACTATAAAAAATCTTAAGCATGAAATTTAAAATAATTATCTTCAGTATTCAAAAATACATAATAGAAAACATATTTGTTTCTTTCAAGAAGTCTCAATTTTTTCATATCTTAGAAAATGGTCTGGGGAAAAGATTTTTTAAAATAAAAAAATCAATGCAGGAAAGAAGAAATTAGGAAAATATTCTGTCTCAGTGACAATATAATTATAGTGCCCTATGAAGAAGCAATTGGCACAGTTACTTGATTTTAATTGAATATCAGAGCATAGGCAGATATTAAAATGCAATTTGAATATGAGTGATGTAAAAGTGGTAAGTAATATTAGGAGTAGACATTTAGAAAACCTCAGGAGTCACCTTACCTACACCTACTCATGGCCAGCACAAGCCTGCCTCCCTCCTTACCCCTCTGTCTCCCTGAGGCTCTCCAGTTCACTAACACCTCAGGACTTTTGCACTTGCTGTCACCTTCCCATTTTTCCAATGGCTGTTTCCTTCTCATCATCCCAGTGCTGATTCGAACATCACCTCCATGGAGATGCCTTCTGGGAACATCCTAATTAAACAGCTGACCTCCTCCAGCCTCTCCCACCCTAGAGAGAGGTCCAGGTCCAGGTCCCACCATCATCTCACTTTTTTTTCATGGCATTTATAATTATCTGACATTTTTTTAATCCTATGCCTACCCCAGTAAGGGCCTTCCCAGGTGGTATTAGTGGTAAAGAACCCGCCTACCACTGCAGGAGATATAAGAGGTGCCGGTTCAATCCCTGGATCAGAAAGATCCCCTGAAGAAAGAAGTGGCAACCCACTGCCGTATTCTTGCCTGGAGCATCCCATGGACAGAGGAGCCTGGTGGGCTACTGTCCAGAGGGTCGCAAAGAGTTGGACAGGACTGAAGCAACTTAGCACACATGCCCCTACTAGACTAGAATATAAGCTCCAAAAAAGCAGGGGCGCTGTCTGTGTTGTTTAATAGCTCTATCTCTAGTACCTAAGACAGGGCTCATCACAAAGTGAGTGCTGCATAAGTGTGTGTTGAGTGGGAGAAAAAGATGCATGTGCATTCTATAAACGACAAGTTTATATAACCACATTTAGATATTTGGGAAGGACTAAATTGCTGCATATAGGTGAATATAGTAGACAGATTTTCAAATCGCAAACATAATTTTCACATAATAGTTTATTAAAACATATTCTATTTGGCATATTTCTACTGAGGGAAGGATTCTAAGTACTAAAAGAAAACAACTGAAGAGTTGACCCAGACATTCCCCTGGTGAGTTCTTCACAATTTATTAGCACATAAGAACATATTTTTCCAGGCACCGTCAGTTCTCTACAGGAACAGAGTCAAATCTTCTCAGAGCTATAAGCTAAATTCCTTAGACTTGGTACTCTCAAATTGCTATGGCCCCTTAAATCTGCATCTTGTATCTTAGACCTAGGTCTCTATTCTTCAGATTCACTTCTTTCCCATCCTGCCCAGTTATAAAGACATAGTTATGAAACTACAATTGGTCTTTTTCTGGATGTTTTTTTTCTTTCTATCACGGCTATTCTCTCACTTTTAGTTGCCAAGACAGGGTGGTAAAGGCAAGATAATGCCATTAAAAGCAAAAGAGAATGTTAACCTCCTTAATTGTCTCCAGCACTTAAGGCTCATGTGCTTTCAGTCCAAATGAAAAGGCACTGGAAGATATGAAGCATTCAACCCTTTCCTCAATTCAGTTAAAGCAAGAAAGAGGAAATGTTTCTCTTCCGTTGAAACACTCCAGTTTAGAAGTAAAAGGTAATAACTTCACATATTATACAGGTATACAACTGAATTTTTAATTCAACGTGGAGTTCTAAAAAAAATTATGAAGAGTTCAGGCTGTCAAAAGACTCATTATAGAAGAAACATAATTTCTTCCTGTCCCATAGTGTAACTTGACATAGCTCTGAAGAACTCTTCTGTTTCTATAAATGCATTAGATGTGACTAAAAGACATGTTCTGAATACTCAAGTTGTTTCTTTAAAGTATTGACGCATGCAGGGCTGTAGTCAATCACTTGCCAAAAGGTAGGTTCAGGGGAGAATAAAACAGAAACAAATAACTAAACAAAGGATTTTAATAATCCTGAAGAAACCAACATTCGAAGTAATGGCCATTAATAAAAATATTCATGCTACCATTACCAGCAGAACTGCCACCATAAACTGAGGAGACCATGGTGAATTACTGAGCATCATAAAATTCTTAAGTATCTTGTAGGACGCATTTCCCCATTCAGGGATTATAACTCAGGAAGAAAGATTCTAACAGGAACAGGCTGCTCCTCTGAGTGTCAGAACTCCAAGTTGTTTTAATAGAAAGCCACAATAAATACTTTTTATGGCAGAATCTGAATGATAGGCTTGCCTTCTCCGCCAAGTCTCAGTTTCTGAGCTAAGCTCAGGGCGAACGAAGTAAAGCAGCCAAGGAAGGCAGTGTCTGACGCCCGCAGCTTGCCCCACGATATGCCTGTTCCCACACTCTTGGACCCTACACTGTGTCCGCAAGGATCTCCTCTCAGCTCTGTACCTTCATCCAACACATTCAGCTCAAGCAAGAAGACATTCTCTGTGATCCAGATCCCCATCAGGCCCCACGTTTTTAGAGCTCAGAGGGCAAAGTGGTTGGTGATAAGAGTATATCTGTTAAGTGTATATAGCAAAAATTCTTCAAAATACAAAGTTGTGAGGATGGAAACAAAATGATATCTCTTAATATATGTCCCTTTGAATTTAATGAATCAAAGAAGGGGAGAATTTACTTTTTACAAAAAAGATGTATATCTACATGTTTAAAATTATTGCAGAAATAAGGACATAGGATAAATGTGGGACTTTGTACAGCAAAATAAAATATACTTTACTTTTCAAAAAAAAAAGAGTATATCTGAAGCCCTTTCTGAAAATCTCCTGGGAACCAAGCCATGCAATTGCCCTTTCCCCCTCCATTCCCCACCCCACCCCCCAACACACACACACAATATCTCTCAGGCTTTCTCCTTTTCCCTAACAGCTCTACAATTCCAGACGGTGATTAAGAAAAAGTCAATGTAGCTATGAGTAGACTGATAAAAGAGATTTCTCCCAAGGTTCAGTGCCACTTCCTGTATTAGTCAGGGTTCTCCAGAGAGACAGAACCAACAGGCTACAAAAGGAGATTTATTACAGGGACTTGGCTCCTGCATCCATGGAGGCTGAGAAGTCCCACAGTCAGCTGTCTGCAAGCTGGAGACTGAGGAAAGGCAATGGTGTGATTCAGGCCAAGTCCCAAGACCTGAGCACCCGCAGAGCCAATAAGGAAACCACATCTGAGGGCAAGGGAAGATGAGATGAGATGTTCCAGCTCAAGCAACGAGGCAGGAAAAAAGGGGTTAATTCCTGCTTCTACTCCCTTTTGTTCTAGCCAAGCCCCCCAAAAACTGGATGATGCCCAGGCACATTGGGGAGGGCAATCTACTTGTTCTGAATCCACAAACTGACATGTTAACCTCACTCAGAAACAACCTCACAGGCATGCCCAGAGATAATGCCTCATCTGGGCAACCCACGGCCCACTCAAATTGACATTTACAATTAACCATCACACTTCCTAAGAAAGTCTTTCCAGAAACTTTCAGGAGTTTTCTCACACACACATTTTGTTTCTTCTCCTCTCAAAGGCCTTGGTCAGTTGCGTTGCAAATACTTGGTATCTCCGGATAAGATGTCGTCTCTTCACATTCAACTCTGTTCCCTTAGCCTTAGCACAGCATCTACAAAAAATATTCAATAAATGTGGCTAAACAGGAGTGAGTTGGAAAACTGTAAGAAATTGTTTTTTGCCTGCCACCCAGGGGCTCCAAGACATGCAAAGGAGATGAGGCATGCATATAAATAACTCTAATATATAGCAGAAAGTAATGTATTGTAAGAGAAAAGTACAAACTCTTACTGCCAATTTCTGACCTGAATATGATCAACTGCAAGTGCACAAGTGTGTGGAGGCAGGTCTGTCTCCCATTGGTATGCCTCTGACCAGTTCTGTGTCCTTACCTGTGACAGGGCTCTGAAATTAGGTCTTGTTGCTCTCAGGGTGGTATTGTAAGGGCAAATACAAATTTAAAATAGAAGACTTAATCACTGTCTAGAAAAGACAGAAGAGACATCCGTACACCCATGCTCACTGAAGCATTATTCACAATAGTCAAGATAGGAAAACAACCTAAATATTTGTCAACAGATGAGTAAAGAAAATGTGGTGTACATTAACAATAGAATTATATTTAAAAAGGAGACTCTGCCATTTCCAATAATATGGATGAAACTTGAATACACCATGCTGAAAAAATGAGCCAGACATAGAAAGACAAATATTACATGATCGCCCTTAGATGTGATGTGTGTGTGTGTGTGTATTTTTAAGGCAAATTCATAGTAACAGAGAGTAGAATGGGAGTTACCAGAGCCTGCAGCCCAGGGGGAAAAGGAGAGATTTTTAAAAAGAAGAAAAAAAAGTAGAATAGTGATTGCCAAGGACTAGGGCAAGAGGGTCTTAGGAGTTATTATTTAATGTTATTAAATATGTTTAGTTATTGTCTAATTTATTTAATAGTATTTAACAAAATAATTATTAAGTTAAGTTTTATAGAATGAAAATTCAGTTTTACAGAATGAATAGAATTCTGGCTGTGGACGGCGGTGACAGTTACACAACAGGAAGAAGGTGCCTTACTCAACCGAACTGTTTGCTTAAAAAGATTAAGATAAAAGGTTTTATGTTATGTATATTTTACCACAATAAAAAAATGAATAACCTGATGCATAAAATACTACCAGAAAAGAAAAATACTTCAGAGATTAAAGGAAGTCTAAATGTATATCCACAACAAAAGCACAGTGAATGAGAGGATTGCTCTTTTGGATATTAAAGTTTCAAATCTTGGAATTATTTTTTGATAAGGGAGAAAATAAGATATATCCTCCCCACTGCCCCTATCATCCCTTTCCTTAGTTACTTGTAAACACTTGTAATTATAAATTCTTTCTCTCTTCAAAATACACATAAATCTTTTTAAAAGATAAGTTAATCTCTTGCTGACTTTAAAATCCAGGAATGGGGACTTCCCTGAAGGTCCAGTGGCTAAGACTCCTCACGTCCACTGCAGAGGGCTTAGGTTCAATTCCTGGTCAGAGAGTTAAGATCACACATGCTTCATAGTGTGGTCAAAAAAAAAAAAAAACAGGCATGTCTTCTCAAAGACCTGGAAATCAACTCTCTGAAACATAATCATCTAAGAAGATAGGACCCCCATCTTCTAAGACGACAACCACCCCCATCTAAGAAGCTATGACTACTAACTTCAGTGGGAACTTCATGCCAAATTGCAAAAGCTACCACCTGACATGAGAAGTGTGTTTACCTCTGGGTAAAGTCAACTAGCTAATATAAAAACAGTCGCCTCAATTACTAGGTGAATATATGATCAACTATGCTAGACAAGTGATACTGTCTAGTCTCCTTACTTGAGGACTAGTTATTACGCATCTGGAGAACATGCCTAGCAATCCAAAAGGCTGAGATTTCTTTGTCTTTATAATCTCTTTATAAATCATCTTGATATACATCACATCTGGCTTAATACTTATTCAGTCATAAAACTGTTATCTTTCTCTCTACCTTTGTGGAGAGATTTCCTAAGTTGGAAAGAGATGCTGTTTTTAATTTTATTTCCCCAACAGCACCCAGCATGAAGTCTGGGCACCAAAATGCCCCGTGCATCGCAGCCTTTCCCTTGCGTGTGTGTATGTGCACTCAGTTGTTAAGTTGTGTCCAATGCTTTGCAACCCCATGGACAGGCGCCCACCAGGCTCCTGTTCATGGGATTTTCCAGGCAAGAATACTGGAGTGGGTTGCCATTTCCTCCTTCAGGAGATCTTCTTGACCCAGGGATCAGACCCACACCTCTTGCATCTCCTGCACTGGGAGATGGATTCTTTACCACTGAGCTACCTGTGAAGCCCAGACTTTCTCCAGTCACCAGCAAATCTGCCCTGTTTGATTGGGATTCCTCTTTGGGTTCTGAAGTCAGAAAATAATGAAACCTTATTTAAAAAGGAATTTAGATGTCAACTAAGAATTCTATAATCTATTATATGGATGTTTCTATGTGGCATTCCACCAAAAAAAAAAAAAAAGACAAGCTTTCTTTAAGATTTTAGGACTTTTAAGGTCTCAGGAAAGGGAAGATTTCTTTAAAAGCAGAAACGAAGGAAGATGACACAGAGAAGACACAGCATGAACGAAGTTCACTGAAGGAAAAGCAAAGTGTTTAGAGAACATTCGGAAGTTTGGTCACATTGAGATGTTGCGTGCATGCAGAAGACTGCACGTGAAAACCGGTAATGGAAGTCAGGACAGCAGTGCAGAGATCCACATGCCAGATGAGAGTGTCCTCTTGACTATCAACACATAACCCGGCTTGTCTCTGAAATTTAGCAAGGACCTTTCATGAGAAATACAAAAGGGTTTGTTCAGTGCCACACTTCCTTTTTTATTTTTTACTGAGGTTAAAGTTGATTTACAATGTTTCAGGTGTACAAGGTGATTCAGATATATATATGTATCTTTCTCTCTATATATATATATATATTCTTTTCCAGATTCTTTTACTTTGGGGTTATTAAAAGACATTGGATCTAGCTCCTTGTGCTATACACTAGGACCTTGTTTATTTTGTATTCAGTGGTGTGTAACTGTTAACCCCAAACTCCTAATTTATCCCCTCCCCCACCCCTTCCCCCTCTGGCAACCAAAAGTCTGTTTTCTATGTCTGTGAATCTATTTCTGTTTTGTAAACAGATTCATTTGCATCATACTTTAGATTCTATATATATATGTGGTATCACATGATATTTGTCTTTCTCTGACTTCACTCAGTATGACAGTCTCCAGGTCCATCCATCTTGCTGCAGATGGCAATACTTCATTCTTTCTATGACTGAGCAACCTTCCACTGTGTGTGTGTGTGTGTGTGTATACATATATATGAAGGCATGTACATATATTATATATATCGTCATTATCCATTATCTGTTAAGGACACTGAGTTTGATTCCGTGTCTTGGCTACTGTAAGTAGTGCTGCTATGAACACTGGGGGCAGGGCTACACTCTTTGCAATTCTTTAAAAATTATCCTCAATTCCAGACAAAATCTTCCAACACCAGAAGAAAACGTAAATCTCAGCTTTTCACTGCTCTTACGAGCTGGTCCTTTACCTGACCACAGTTATCAGCTCTATCGCCATAACAGCTAGCAGCAGCTTGGGGTGTTGTTATTGAGAGGCGCGGCTCTTCAGAAGGACAGTTTCTTTGTTTCCAACTCCTGACCTTCTGGGCCGGACTGGCCACTGCTCTCATTTCTCTCACGCCGTCACTCACAGAGGCTAAGGCCAGCGGTTCTAGTTTTCCTTTGACCTTCCTGCTCGTTTTCACAGAGGTAATTTACCTATTTAAAGATGATTTGTTGAAACCAAATGAGCAGTCACGGAAATGTAAGAACCCACAGAATGTCCTCTTTCATTTATGATATCTGCGTTCAAAGACAGATGATTTTAAAGAGAGGTTGTATTTAAGTACAGCAAATATACCTGTTTGCTTTCCAAGTAACGAAACTCTCTCACTGGCCTACATTCATTGCAATGGATCTTCAAAGCGGTGGGCAAAGGAAGAAAAAGAGGTCCACAGTAACCATTTGCATAACATGTCATTTTTTTTTTTTTGATAGGGACAGTAAAAACACAAGGATTGGGGATGTAGAGAAGGGGGGGGGTGGATTGCTGCATTTTAACTCTTTCCCATGGCTTTACTAAAAGGATTTTCACTTCAACAGATGTTTCTATCATCAGAGCCAAGATCTAATTTATTTTTGGAAAACAGAAAATGAAACTGTTATGAATAGTCTTATTTCAGCAATCAAAGAGAGTGGAAAAAGAAATCTAGTATGTGATTTGTTTTTCGTAAGCCCGGTTCAAAGCACATCTGTGCTTATGCCATGAATCCTTCTGTACAGGACTCTCCTTTAGAAGTTTCAGTAAGAGGTGAGTCCATTGATCTGCAATTTGGTAAACTTGAGGTCTTTGAAGGGCAGCCAAAGTTTCACTTAATTTCCCAACAACTCTCTCTCTCCAAACCTGAGAACATCTATCTTGTTCCTGGAGAACTTAAGATACAGTTTTATACTCAGGACATCATTGTGCCTTGCAGACAAAAGCCAGGCAGCCTTATTGAGACACAGGGTTCTTTTTAAAGATATATTTCATTTAGTATCTTAATGAGCATGTCTGTCTTTAGTGGAAGAAATAAGCACAAAAATACAAATACTGCTTTCTGTGGGATGTCTACATTTTAAATCTAGCCAGGGTTCATAAACTTAAACACACTTATTAAACGTAAACACACGCGATTCACTTGAGATTTAAGAAAATAATTTATTTTTTACAAATCCACCCAGCAGTTAATCAATTGGAAAAAATTAATCAACTGGAAAAATTCAGACATAATCTTGGTTATTTGAGAGTATTTTCCAAGTGTTAGAGCTTCTCATACGTTTCAAATTAAATCATGATGTTTTGATAAAGGCTTGACAGTCATCAGTCATGGCTCTTTGCAACCCCATGGATTGTAGCCCGCCAGGCTCCTCTGTCCATGGAATTCTCCAGGCAAGAATACTGGAGTGGGTAGCCATTCCCTTCTCCTCGGGATCTTCCCGACCCAGGGATTGAACTTCCTGCATTGCAAGCAGATTCTTTACCGTCTGAGCCACCAAGAAAAGGAACATTAAATATCACATAAATGAAAGAACAGAGATAAAGTACAAGGCCTGGCACAAAGGGTTCAATAAGCAACAGCTAGTAGTTCAGTGGGGCAGTAGTGGTAACCGTAGCAAAAGTCATCCACCCTCTCCTCACTGAAGAGTTCATTTGACAAAGGAAGCCCAGAAAAATTAAATCACTTGCCCAAGGTTACAAAACTGGCTAGTGGCAGAACTGAAATTGGAATGCAGGCCCCCTTACAAGTCTAATAGTCTTTTCCCAATACCTTGGGGGAAATAATTTTTCCAATTATAATGAGTTATTTTTGTCATACGAAAGATCCTTGGAGAGAAGGGTGAATCTTCATGTCTGTATTCCAATGGCAAGCCTTCTCAGCTTCTATACTGATTGTCATTTCAGAATGTGATGGGCTTTCCCTCAGTCCTTACCTTCTTTGAACCTCTCATATTTTTTCCCATCATCATTGCCCTCTTCTTTAGCCTCAGCAATACCACCATAAGCCAACTCTTATCTACTTACTCCTCTCTTTACTTTCTTGCTCCTTCAGGCACCCAAAGCAGGGGACTCTCCAGAGCTAAACTCCTGAATCTTCTCTCTCTCCTTTAGAGTTCACACATATTTCCAAGGACTCTCTCTAAAACGTCTTCCGCCCTCAGGTCTTTCTTGAAATCTAGCAGCAAATTTCCAGTCTCCTACTGGATGTTACCACATAAATATTCCAATATAACCTCAAAATTACTATGTCTGGGATCAAAATTATCATCTTCCCCTCTAGAGTAGCTCAAAACCTTCATGTTCAAAGTTTGTCAACAGTTCCATCATTCTTTCGGTCTTGAAACCATGAAGACATCATTGAATCTCCTCACCCTTCGGAAGTGATCAATCACAAATTCTGTTGTATCTTTTTTCTCTTTCCTTTCCTCTCCCACAAGTAACCCAAGTATCATATTAGTTTAGTTACTCACCAGAAACTACTCTGAGAGCCTATTAACTGATGGCTCTGCCTTTATTTCTCACCATCTTACAAACTCCCTGACAGTAACCTGTCTTCCTGAGACACATTTTATCATATTTTTCCTCAGGTCAAATCTGTCCAACCACTTCACTACACATACAAGACAGGATCTACCCGCTTTGTCTTTGCAGTCAGAACTCTCTACCACCTGGCCCTGTCATCCACCACGTTCATTCAATTTCTCAGCAAAATGCACATGTTACATGTCAAATTAGTATGTTTAATGTTTCTCTTTGACATTATTGAGACAATGAGGAAAGGCATATAGTGCTCAGAATTAATGTGATTGTTTCTTTCTCATGAAAACAAAAATTAAATTGAAACAACCTAATACTTTTTTAGAATTGATGTCACTCACTAGTAACATTTTCCAAATGAAGTTCACTTTCTAGAAAGGTTTTATAAGCACTGTCTTCCACAGACAATTCAGGTTAAAATACAGTCTCAATAATAATGCCAAAGAAAAGCAGGAAATCTGTTTCATTCTCCAACAAAAAGGTAAGGAAGTCTGCCCCAAACTTACTGCTTAGAGAATCTAGAATTTAATGTTTTGTCAGCTGGGCTGGTTTTTTGTTTTTTGTTTTAATTGGTGGTTACTTAAACGTACTAGAATCAGTCTCTCTATTTCTTCCATATTATTAACAAACATTATCTAGATTCTGACTTAGGATGTTTAGCGGCTAGTATCATGAATGCTCTTTTGGGAAGGCTATCACCTTAATCCTGCAAAGAAACACATCTACAATAACAATTCTTTGATTTTTCTCATGCTTTCTTTTTCTTTTATGTATCTCTCCTTAAAAAGAATATTTTTCTCAAATGCAAATTAAAAATACACTGAAACACCACTTCTTAACTATCAGACTGACACTAATCAAAAAATCTACCATGTTCTTTTGGCAGTCTGGTAGAACCATGGGCACTGCATACAATACGTGTGTTAATGGAAATGTTAAAACCCTAAGGAGAACAATTTGGCAAAATTACATGTGATTTTAGCCTCTAAGCCAGCAATTTCACTTCTAAGAATCTATTCCAAAGTAATACTGGCCAAAAAAAAAAAAAGCCTTTTTTTGTAGCACTATTTAATAATAGCAAAGGAATGGAAACAGCTTACAAATTAAAACAGACCCTATTTTCTCTTGTTCAATCTCTGCTTCCTTTTCTTTTTTCCCCTCTATTCGCTACCTCCCCTTCACCTCCACCCCTGGGCCTTAACAAACTACAAAGATTCCAAAAATACTCTTTAAGAACTGCTCTGACAGTTGCTGCTAGGAGATTGACACCCAGGATCCCAAACCTGAGGCACGAAGAACCAGAACCTCCTCAAACTGTCCTAGCCACAAGCTCTCCAACAGCTCAGGTGAAGTGGCATGGCCATCCCACCAGGAGGTGTGTGTGCCCCCACCTTCCCACACTGTGAAATTCCAGGTCTGAAACAGCTTGGGGAATTATCTGATTCTCAAGTACTTCCCAGTGCTCACCAGCTCAATAAAGCCTGTAATCTCTACCTGAATCATTTTAACTATGATTTTTGACAACCCCTCAATGTCCATCTACAGGAACTAACCAAGTAAACTCTATTACATCCACCAAATGAGCACTATGCAAGTGTAAAACGTGTTCAGAAATCTCCATATATTACAAAAAAATGTATTTACATTTTTTGTAAATATGTAAATATGAAAAATATGTACAATATGCTGCCATTTATCTAAGGATTTGGGATAAAATATACACATTCACTTAATTATTTTTAAATATCTATAAAAACAAAAAACTTAAACAGTTACCTATATAGAGAGGGAGGGCGGGAGGGAGGGAGGGAAGCAGTGGAAGGGGGCAGGGATAGAAACCAGACTTCTCTGAACATGCCTTGTGTTTTATTTATTTATTTATTTTTTTTATGCCTTGTGTTTTAGATACAAATATTTTCTTTTTAAATTTTAAAAAGCAAGCTCTGAAAGCTAAAAGCAATAAGAAACCAATGAATCTATGTAGCATAAGCACAAAGAGAAGCCATTAACTAACATTAGGTCTTTTCAGTACTCATTCATTGGTGACAGAGTTGGTACCGTCATCCTAAGACTGTTGTGTGTATGCTGTCAGAGGAGACAAACGAACAATTATATTGCTGTCATTGGTAACCAGGTTTTCCAGCATGGGATTAAGACATGAAATCAAAGAAATTAAGTAAAAGCTCTATAGTCCTAAGCTTTAATTGGAGGTATTATTATAAATTCATAATAATATAAATAAATATAATATATTTATATATAATATATATTGTTATATATAATATAAATAAATTTATTATTATAAATTATAATAAAATGTCATAAAACTTGGCATTTTCTAGGTCTATACACTGGAAAGGCTTTGCCACAACATACAACCCAATAGCAGTGGGCAACTCTAGTTCCCAGATCCTAGTTCTAAACGCCGCTTCCTATCAAACAGCAGCAGGGCTACTTGAGAAAAATAGTTTGTTCCAGGTTTGTAGAAAGAAAAGTATTGCTCTAAGGTTGAGACATCTTGTCACACTAAAAATAGAGTTGTTAAAAAAAAACTCATGAGAAAACTTGAAAAGGTTCATACTGACCAAAGACAGGGCAATTTGAGCATTAATAAGGAAAACATCTACAGTGGACTGAGACATATGAAATATGACTTCATAACTATAATTTTTAAGGGACCCATTAGTCACTTATTTTTTTCATTAGGCACCTTTTAAAGATGCTAAAATAATATTTGAAAATTAATAAATTAAAAAAAATCACATTTTTATACTGCCTTTTTTACACTGTACCTCTGTGTGAGCAACGGATAAGCAGAAATTTCTCCTTATAGCAGTAGAATAGCCAATAAATAAAAAAGGAATAATTGAATTGCTATATCACTACTCTGTAACCCTTCATATATTAATAGATCTAAGCACTGAACATCAGTGATTAATAACATCAGGAAAGAAAGAAAATCATATATTACACAAGTATACAACACCATCTATGATGTACTCTTGCCCCCAAAAATCTAAATCGAATATGACCACACTACTAGTTTGAATTACCAATTTACCAAAAATATAGGGAACAAATAAATGGGTTAAAAACATAGCAAGAATTCAATCATTAAAATCCAGACTATAGGAAATCTACTGGACAAATGACCTCATTTCTTTCACTGATAAATTACAGGGAAGAAGAATAAAAGAGATGGAGGGGGAATACAGGTTTAAAAATATTTAACAGAGGCATCAGTCATGAATAGATGGACTCTATATATATCCTGATCCAAGATGTCTATATATATTTTTTTCAAGATCCTGATCTTAGCAGTTCTCATCATAAAAACTTCAACACCAACTGCTGGATATTTGGTAATATGTAGGAATTAATGTAAATTTTTAGGCATGAAGATATCATTGTGATTTTTTATCTATGACACTATCAGTTAAGGTGTACAACACAATTATTTCATATATGTATATATTGTGAAATGATCCCCACAGTAAGATAATATCCATCATCTCACATAGTAACATAGTTACATATTCTTTTTGCTTATGATGAGAGCATTTGAGATTTATTCTTTTAGCAACTTTCAAATATACAATGCAGTCACCATGCTATACATTACATCTCCATAACTTACTCACCTTATAACTAGAAATTTATACCTTTTGACCCCCCCTTCACCCATTTCCCCACTCCCTGCCTCTGACAGCCACCATCTGTTCTGTTTCTATAAGTCTTTTTTTAGTTCAATACAAATTAAATAATACAGTGTTTGTCTTTCTCTGTCTGACTTATTTCATTTAGCATAATACCCTTGAGGTCCATCAGTGTTGTCACCAATGGGCATGATTTCATTTTTTTTATGGCTGAAGAGTATTCCATTGTATAAATACACCACATTTTCTTTATTCATTTATCCATCAAAGGACCTCTCAATTGTTTCCATGTGTTGGCTATTATTTTTTTAAAAAAGATGCAATAAGCATAGGGTGTAGATATCTTCTTGAAATAGTGATTTTAGTTTCTTTGGATATATACCCAGAAAAGGAATTGCTGGATCAAATGGTAGATATAGACTTATGTTTTTGAGGGTCCTCCATATTGTTTTCCATGGCAACTATACCAATTTATATTCCCACCAACAGTACACAAAGTTTCCTTTTCTCCATATCCTCACCACTTGTTATTTCTTCTCTTTTTAATGATAACCAATCTGACAATATGAAGTAGTATATCACTGAGATTTTGATTGGTATTTCCCTAATAATTAGTGATGGTGAGTACTTTTTCAAGTACCTATTGGTCCTTTGTATGTTTTCTTTAGAAAAATGTCTATCTAGTTCTTCATTCACTTTTTAATTGAATTGTTTTCTTGCTGTTGCGTTGCAGAAGTTCTTTATATACATACACATACATTTATTTTAGATACCTATTTATATATTTAAGTATATATACATTTATATATATATATATATCACATATATACAGTATATAACATCTGATATACAGTATAGAACATCTTACTTTCTATAACGCAATGATGAAACACTGAGGAAGGTACAATAAATGGAAAGATACTCTATGATTATGGATTGGAAGAATTTATATTGTTTAAATGTCCTTACTACCCACAGCAATCTACAGATTTAATGTAGTCCCTATCAAAATTCCAATGGCATTTTTCACAGAAATAGAACACACAGTGCTAAAATTTGTATTGAACCACAAAAGACCTGAAAAAACAAAGCAACCCCTGGGGAAGGGCAGAGGTGGCGTCATCACACTTCCTGATTTCAAACTATATTACAAACCTACAAATCAAAGTAGTATGGCATTGGCATAAAAACAGATGCATTGATAAATGGATAGAATACACAGCCCATAAATAAACCCATATATATATAGTCAATTAATTTACGACAAAGGAGCCAAGAATACACAATGGGGAAAGGATAGTCTTTTCAATGCCAGTCTTTTCAACTGGCATTGGGAAACCAGACAGTCATATGCAAAAGAATGAAACTGAACCACTATCTTACTCAATACACAAAATCAATTCAAAATGAATGAAAGACCTGAACGTAAGACCTGAAACCATAAAACTTCTAGAAGAAAAACATAATGGGCAAGCTCACTAACTTCAGTCTTGGCAATGATTATTTGGATTTGAAAATTAAAGCAAAAACAAACTAATAGGACTACATCAAATTAAACAGCATCTCTGCAGTTTTTTGAAAAAATGAAAAGGCAACACACCACGCAGAAAATACTTGCAAATCACATAGCTGATAAAGGGTTAATATCCAAAATACATGAAACTTTTAAAAGTTACTATCTTTTAGAAAAATACTGAAATATTTTCAGAAGAAATAATAGCTATCGTGGACTCTCTAATCTAGGGGTAGAGGAATAGATGAAGATATAGATGAACAAAACCAGCCATACACTGGTTTTTATGGAAGCTGGTAATTTGGCAAATATCATGCACCTAGTAAGCAATAGAACTCATCTGATTTATCTGATGCCAAAGTCTATGATCTGTTTGGTACACCGAGATTTTCTCAAATGCACCACACAGATGCCTACACACAACCATTTGTGAATTGATGACTACCTATATTACCCAGCTTTCCAGGGTTTCCCATGTCTTGCGTACTTGAGTTTAGTCGCTCAGTCGTGTCCGACTCTTTGCTACCCCATGGACTGTAACCTGCCAGGCTCCTCTGTCCACGGGGATTCTCCAGGCAAGAACACTAGAGTGGGTTTCCATGCCCTTCTCCAGGGGATCTTCCCAACCTGGGGATCGAACCCAGTTCTCCCACACTGCAGGTAGATTCTTTACTATCTGAGTCACCAGGGAAGCCTTTAAATGTGCATTTAGTAAGAGTTTTAAAAGTGTGTACCTATTATAGTAAAAAGTGAGGCCAACTAGAAGAGTGGTAAATCAGACTTAGAAAACACAAGAAATAGATGTTTTAAACTAAGTAACAGGTCCTTTTAATAAGCATTTTTGTTAATATATTATATTCATAACTGACAGCACCTATATAATAGAAATGAATCTGAGGAGTATTAACAGAAACGAGTTTACCATGAAGCACAAATCTAAAAATTAAATCAAGATTCTACGACAATTCCCCGACTGTAGAGTTTCCAAGTTCTTCACAAGCAGCATAACTGTCTTGTTTGTCTTGTTGTGCCAGTGATTTATGAAAGCTCAAAGAGAAAATTGCAGTCCCAAGGTCCCTAGGGCAAGACTTAATAGTACCCTTGGGCCTAAAATAATTGATATCCCATTTTTAAATGCCAAACAAAGAAAATTATATGTCAGAGTCCAGTGTTATCATCATCATAATAATAAGCAAAAGTACTTTTAAAGTCAGGTAAATCAGATATTAGGTCATTAGCATCACACTCGGTGGGTACTTCAGACAAATCTCCTTGAGAAAACAAATCTCCTAGTGATAAACGGAGTGTAAACATTCACCTTCTTCTGAAATGCTGCCAAAACATGAAAGAAATACTAGCTTCGAAATTTGTCTAACACATACATCACATCAGCCAGGTTCCTGAGACAGATAACTCTGCTTTTACGTTCTTCCATTTCCATATTTGCTCTACCAGAGTAATGTACTTGTTTATTACTTCTGTGGTATTTACTCAAGAGAGACCCCCAAGAACTGTAAACCCTAACTGCAATATGGGCTTTATCAGATAGCAGACTATCTTGGCCTATTGTTATAGTTCCATCCATCAATATTCTATTAATATATACACAAGTTTTGAAAACATGCTCATTCTTACTCATCTATTCAGGCTGCTATAGCATTTGATTGATCTCTGTCCTGAAAACAATAAGTGGCTTGCAACCTATGTGTGTGCGTATGTGTGTGCTCAATCATGTCCGACTCTCTGCGGCCCCATGGTCTGTAGCCCACCAGGCTCCTCTGTTCATGGAATTTTCAGGCAAGAACACTGCAGCAGGTTGCCCTTTCCTTCCCCAGGGGGTCTTCCCCACCCAGGGATTGAACCTGCATCTCCTGCACTGGCAGCCATATTCTTTACCATTTAGCCACTGGGGAAGCCGGCTTGCAACCTAGCAACATTATATTATTCACTTTTCTATGACTCACCATACTTAAGGTTACCACATGATCTCTCTGATTATAAATTATATTATTGCTGTTACGATTATTTTAGTATTAATCATTTTTATTATTACTTTATTATAAACCATCACCTCATTACTGATAACTAATTCATGTAGATGATCTATAGTAATTGAAGAGAATAAGAGAACATAAGCAAACCCTTCAGCTCTACTCTGCTAAAATTTTATATTACAGAACAATTCCAAATTCTGAAATATTCACTGGTATTAAAAGAAAACTACAGCTGTGACTAGAACAAAGTGTGAACAATAATAAGAAACTTCTGCTGCATGACACTCCATTTATAATAAACGATTAGGAAGAGGCATCCCCCCCAAAAAAAGAGAATTTCACCAGAGACTTCAAAGGACCTCTCTTCTTCCCTTTTGATGCATTGCATAGTAATAATACAGAGATAAAGTATGAATAAACACATTTAATCTATTATAATATTAAGAAACTGGCCATAGGCCCACACCTATCATTTTTAAAACTTCATAGAGGATTAGGAAGATGGTCAGAGGAGAACTATATCATCTCTCATATTTATTTTTTTAAATGTAACTGGAAACCTACCAAAGCAAATCATCATAAAAATCTTTATCAAAGAGAAAAATCATACAGATCATGTAGTAGAAAGACTCTTGAAAAAATAAAACACTTCACACAAACAATATTTTTATTTAACAAAATTATAAGTTCAGGAGATAAAAGACAAGGATACTTTTCTTCCTTCCTCCCTCCCTTCCTTTTCCAATAAACATTAAGGAATACCAATATGCCAGAAAATAGGCAAAGAACAGTCTCTGCCTTCAAGAATCACATAATCTAGTGACTAAGGCAAATAAATAAATACTTTCAACAAAGTAAAGTAGATACATTAAGGGATATAAATCAATGTTATGCTTTAAAAAGGGACCATAGCTCCATTTAAATAGAAGACTCTTGACATGACTTAAGTGATATATTCATCAACACACCAAAAAGATCATGTAACTACAATTCAACAAGAAAAATAGAGCATCACAGGAATTAATCTTTGATCCAGAGTGGTTTAATTAGTTTTCTACAACCTCCATGAGGCTAAACAGCATGCTTCATAACCTGTTGATAACTATGTCATTTCTTTCAAGGCAAGAGCTGACTATTCCCTCTTTTTATTGCATATAAAACTCAGTAAAAGTAGGTATTTAATACACACTAACTACACACTAAATGGGCTTCCCTTGTGGCTCAAAAGGTAAAGAATCTGCCTACAAGGATGCAAGAGACCTGAAGTCAATCCCTGAGTTGGGAAGATCCCCTGGAGAAGCGAATGGCAACTCACTCCAGTATTCTCGCCTGGAGAATCCCATGGACAGAGGAACCTGGCGGGCTACAGTCCATGGGGTTGGAAAGAGTCAGACACGACTGAGTGAGTAAGCACACACTCACACGCAAAGCTTCATGAACGTGCAAAGTGTTTCCATGTGTAAAGATGCAATTACAATACCAGAGACCTTGGTAAATGGAAAATGATCAACAGAAAACAAACGAAGGCTGCAGGAAGACTTTTGCCTCTGAATTTAAATAATCTGGGTTCAAATTTTAGCTCAGTCACCTAACAAGTTTAGTGACCTTAAATAGAACTATTTTTTAACCTCTCTGACAATCAAGTATTTAGCCATAAAATGAGGTAGAAGATATCAATACTAACCCCTGGGGCCCTTCGCTCATTATGAGGAATAAATGAACAAATATATATATAAAGGTCACTAACTCAGGGCATGGCCCAATGTAAAGTACTCAATAGATGTTAGTCTCCTGTCTTCACTACATACACAGGAAAAAAATGAGGTCCCCTAACTAGAGAAGACTTTGAAGTTTCTCTTCCTTAATTTCCCTTGAAGACATTCTGAACTTAGAGTACTGAAAAAGGTCATTCCACAATCTTCCTTACCAAATGGTTTAAGCTCCCTTAGGAGCAAAAGAACATTTCATGCAAATATGGGCACAATAAAGGACAGAAACAGTACGGATCTAACAGAACCAGAAGATATTAAGAAGAGGTGGCAAGAAAACACAGAAGAACCATACAAAAAAGATCTTAATGACCCAGAAAACCACGATGGATCACACCATCACGGGTATATGCAGAGTACATCATGCGAAACGCTGGGCTGGAGGAAGCACAAGCTGGAATCAAGATTGCCAGGAGAAATATCAATAACCTCAGATATGCAGATGACACCATGCTTATGGCAGAAAGGGAAGAAGAACTAAAGAGCCTCTTGATGAAAGTGAAAGAGGAGAGTGAAAAAGTTGGCTTAAAACTCAACATTCAGAAAACTAAGATCATGGCATCCGGTCCATCACATCATGGCAAATAGATGGGGAAACAATGGAAACAGTGAAAGACTTTATTTTCTTGGCCTCCAAAATCACTGCAGATAGTGACTGCAGCCATGAAATCAAAAGATGCTTGCTCTTTGGAAGAAAAACTATGACCAATCTAGACAGCATATTAAAAAGCAGAGACATTATTTTGCCAACAAAGGTCCATCTAATCAAAGTTATGGTTTTTCCAGTAGTCATGTATGGATGTGAGATTTGGACCATAAAGAAGGCTGAGCACCGAAGAATGGATGCTTTTGAACTGTGGTGTTAGAGAAAACTCTTGAGAGTCCCTTGGACAGTCCCTTGGTTTGACAGGAAATCAAACCAATCAATCCTAAAGGAAATCAGTCCTGAATATTCATTAGAAGAACTGATACTAAAGCTGAAGCTCCAATACTTTTGGCCACCTGATGGGAAGAGCTGACTCAGAAAAGACCCTGATGCTGGGAAAGGTGAAGGCGGGAGAAGGGGATGACAGAGGATGAGATGGTTGGGTGGCATCAGTGATTCAGTGAACATGAGTTTGAGCAAGCTCCAGGAGTTGGTGATGGACGGGGAAGCCTGGCGCGCTGCAGTCTATGGGGTTGCAAAGTCAGACATGACTGAGCAACTGAACTGAACTGAGGAGCAGAAGAAAGAACCTGACCTCAATATCAAGCATAAATTTAATCCATTCAGTTAGTTGACTATTATTAAGTATCTACCACATGCCATGGACTTTGTTCCAGACCACAGTCTTTGAAACCTGTGTCTTAGTTTCTGATCTAGATAACATGGTGATTGATACATATTCAACTTCTCCAGTGTTGCAAATTCACCACTTTGAAACAACTTTTAGTTAGATTTAAATATTACTTGGTGACAAAGGATAACATGGAAGAGTTTTTAAAGAGTAGAGAATGAGTTCAATCTGAGACATCCAGATAGAGAGAAGTAGTATACAGTTGGATATTTCAATTGAAAAACCCTTGCTTGGAATCTCAGATTTGGAAATCAGCAACACAGTGGCACTAGTTAAGTGATGAGAGTAAATACGATCAAGGAAATATGAATATGTAAATATTCTAAGAACAGAGTGCTAGGGAACATCATTATTTCAAGGAAGTCAGACATGACTGAGTGACTAAATAACAACTGAGGAAGAGGAACCAGGAAAAGAGGTTCTAAAGAAAGACCATACAATTAAGAAAGGAACCACAAATATTGTTTATTAAGCCTGTGGGGGGCGGGCAGAGGGAAGTTGAGCTGGAGAAGAAGGTAATGGCCATCTAAATCAAATGTCAGAGAAATCAAATAAAACGAAGCCTAAATAAAATCCACTGGGCAAAGAATTTAATTTTTCCCATAAAGAAGTTCAAAGAAAAATAACTTAATAAAAGGTCCATCTAGCATTTGAATGCCTCCAAAATAATGCTCTCCTGGAAGCTGTCCAGTTGCACTTTCATGAGCACCCCAATGTTATAAAATCACCACTTTCTAAAGCTCTTAATCTTCAGACAGCTTTAAATAATTCCAATCTTTTTCTCCTTTTGAATCAAAATCTTACGCCTTGTATGTCTGTCCATTGATACAACACTGTTTTCTAAATATTTGAAGATACAGCCTTACCCTAATGTGCAAATATATTTGTGTCTATATGAAAATGCATATATACATGTATGTGTATTAGCTCTCTCTTCTACTGGATTAAAAACTCCAAGAAATGAGGACTCTTTCTGTTTTACTAAGTATCTGCAGCACATAGCATAGTGCCTGACACATAGCAGGTGCTCCATAAACAACAACTGTAGCAACATATATTGGCAAACAGGGTACTAAACTCTAGAATAAATTAGTGAATGAAATTTTAGCATTCTTTTCTCTGTAGATCTTTTTTCCTTAATTGGATCAATGTTCATGTAACTTTCTAAATCAGTGTAAGCAAGTAAGATAGATTAGGTGCCCTCTTAAACTCCCTTCCAGAACTTTGACTCTATGAAAAACTGATGAGGCACAGCTGCAGTGTAAACACTCTATCGGGAAATCCAAAATACGAGGTTCCAGACCTGGATCTGACACCATTTCTGTGCCCTTTAGCACATCTTGGCTACTTCTTGGACCTTGAGACCTCGTTTATAAGATGAGACTTTTGGATTCTACATTCCCAAGGCTTTTTCCTGATTTAAAACTATTATATTATGGCAGGGAAGGGGTGGAATCAGGTATAAATGTTATAATAAAATGAGTAAAGAAAAATATTCAAAATGCCTACTGATTGCTCTGATTATATCATTTCTTTGAACTGCACATTTTTCTTCTTTTCTGAAGTTATTGTGTATCTACAATAAGCTCCTTTTATACCACATTTTCACTTTGCCATATCCCCAGTCATTTGAAATAAAACTGCCCCGTCATCTTCAACAAAGTGGCTCTTCAAGTGAAAGTACACTGTTGTTTGTTATGATTTTAAATCATATCTTTCCCAAGAGACCTTTCTCTTACGAACAAAACTTTCTAGCTGGGGCTTTTTATAGTTTTAGAGTATAATCTATAGTGATACTTAAATTATTGATAAATAAGACAAATTACCATCAACTACTAATCCATTGTAGAAGCAAATAATTCAGACTAAGAAAGTATACAAAGAGAATATTAAGCATATATATTCTGAACATATATATAATTGCATTGCATGATACTTCTCATTTAAAAAAAAGATTCAATATGTTCTTTTCTAACATTGAGCTTTAAAGACAGATTCCAAAGAAAATATAGTGTAGCTATAATACAGCACTCCTTCAATTTTGTCATCATATTATTAAAAACATCCATAACCCTCAAGAATAGGAACCTACTATTCATGTGACCATGGAGTGTCTTCTGCTATATTATTAAGGAAAAAAATCCATTTACATATATATTTTCTGTTTTCCTCAAAAACGGGATTGTCTGAATTCTTCCAATATAATTAATGTTTCCATGAAGCTTTGTCATTAATCAGAAAATTAGAAGATTGTGCTGTTCAATACTCACCAAGCATTTAGCATCTAATTAGTCTTATATTGATGTTCTACAGAGGCAACGGAGTTTGGCAGCCGGGATTGCTGCCTAAGCTATTCCCACTCTACCCTTAAGAAACCCATTTCTTATATAACCAAGAGCCCAAGAGAGATTTTTGTAAGATAAATGTAATAGAATGCTTCAGCCTGAATTTAAATTCCAGAAAAAGACACACTTTAGCTCACATTTGTTTTGAAATTGGAGCTTTTCCTTTTTTGATTCAAAGGAACAAATATTTGAATAAATGAATAAATCTTTCAAATTTTCTTGAATGCTAGCTCTTTATCTCATTACTTAATGCCTTATCATATGAAATTGGAGGACCATACAAAGCTACATAGGGGAAATCTAAGAGATACTCAAAGAATGCTATGGATGTTATAGTGTAATTTTAATGATACAATTCTAAACTTAGAGAGACAAGACCTACTTAGGATGTTTAGGTAGAAATAATTTGAATCAAGACAGTGTTTTAACCAGCAGTGTGTTAAGCAGAATGGATCTACTTTTCCAAAAAGTATGACTTAGATGCAGTACTCTATGGTTAAAAACTGAGCCCTGAAGACCGGATGTATGATTCAAGATTCGCCTGCTTCTTACGAGCTGGGCAGTCTTGGTCAAGTCACTTAGTTACAAAATAGGGATATCAGTGGTACCTTCTTCTGGAATTACTGTGTACATGAGATAATTCATATGAAGTGTTTCGTACCGTGCCTGGAATGTTGTAAAAGCTCAAATTTTTAATTTTTAAAATATCTATAGATCTCCATAAAGAGTCAAGACCACAGGGGGAAAGTCTTTATCCCCTCCCAGTGCGCTTGTCCATGACAGTCCTAAGGCGGCGGCTGCTGTCGCTTCAGTCGTGTCCAACTCTGTGCGACCCTGTAGACGGCAGCCCACCAGGCTCCCCGTCCCTGGGATTCTCCGGGCAAGAACACTGGAGTGGGTTGCCATTTCCTTCTCCAATGCATGCATGCATCCTAAGGCGTTTCAGTTGTGTCCAACTCTGTGCGACCCCATGGACAGCAAGCAGCCCAGCAGGCTCCTCTGTCCGTGGGATTCTCTAGGCAAGAATACTAGAGTGGGTTGCCATTCCCTTCTCCGACAGTCCTGAGGAGTACAGCCTTAAAACATAATGATATCCAGGGACAGCAGAGGGGAAATGGAAATAAGGAACTCCAGGCATGCTCCCCAGGTTCCCTGCACTGCTCTCTCCTCCCGCTACCTCAGCATCTCTATACAGCAGGTCATAACAGGAAAGGTGGACTCCTCAGTTTATGAGGCCAAGTTGTAGCAAGCTGAGCAAAAACCCAGGGAGAAAACAACAGAGAGAAAGGTGACTCTCCTTTATGACATAAAAAAGAGCTGAGATTCCTTTCTATATTTCATTGTTCCCCAGGGCTCTCTCCTTGGTGTTTTGTTAAACACTTTTCCTGGAGATCACACCTAATTAGGTTTCAACAGCAGCATGTACACTGATGACTCCCAAATCCCCATGTCTAAACCATAATTCTGTCCCAAACACCAGACCCAAATTTACCACTACTTATTTAGACTTCCTCTTGGATATCCCAAGGGCACCTCAAAGTCAAAATGCTTAAAATTCAACCAACTATCTTCATCTAGATAGACTAGGGTAACTTTGGGGGTCACCCAAGCAAAGACCTATCCTTGACTCTTTCTCTCCCTCTTTTACACATTTAATCTCCATGAAACCCAGGGATAGGTTCCATCTCCTACATCTAAATTTTGCCTTTTCTTCCTCCCTTCTTCCAACTTCTTTCTTCAAATTCTTGCCATTTCTCACTTGCTCTCTAGCTGGCCTCCCTGACTTCCTATTCCAAACCCTCATGGAACTTAACCTCTATAGTGCCACCAAAGGATCTTTATAAATATCAGAGAAGGATGGGTCTCAAGAAGGACCCCAGAACTAATGGCAAAAGACACAAGACTCTTGAGTAAAATACAGAGGAGCTATTACACAGCGAGAAAAGTAAACATCGCTTTTGAGTCAGTTCCTTTGCCACCAAGTCCCACAGGTTCAGTACAAAAGAGCCCGTATGGACAATGCATATGCACGGCTTTGTGGAACCTTGGGCTTAGGAAATCTTTTATAATAAACTACTAGTAGATATGCCCTTTGCCTTGGAGGGAGACTTTTTTTTTTACTAATGCTGGACAGTAAGCAAATTTGCCCTGTGATTCAGAGGGAGACATTATCTTCCAGGACTATTCACTTTTTAAACATGCTTAAAAAGATATTATGGAACTATAGGATACCTAGTGTCTTAAGAGACCCATAGAGAATTTTCTCCCAACAGTTAGGCTTTGAATTCAAGCCAACTTCTTGGCACTCACTAGTTGTGATTTTTACCAGTCTCCACCAATTTCCTTACCTGAAATTGAGGATAGTACTTATCCCGATCTCATAGCGATTTTAAATATCAAATAAAATCACATGCATGAAAGTGTTTTATAAACAATAAGCAGCATGCAAATGTGGTTATTAGTTATGCCTCTGGAATACACTGTTGTTTATTATGTAGATGAAAAATCTAGAATTTTAGAATAATAAAATTAAAGACCAATTAATAAAACACTTATTAAATGCCTGAGTATGTTCTAAGGTAGGCTTAGGTGGTACAAGGTAAAGAACAAATCATTTCCAGATCAAGAATTTCACAGTCTAGGAAGGAAGCAGACAGAGTGGGGTCTAAGATAATGTTCAGGGGACGGAATAGAAGCATAAAAGGATGACCTCTGGTCATCTTTGACATAAAGTTTAGAGGAATCTAAGTAATCATTAAATCCAATCATCTCATTTACATTGAAAAAACTGATGACAAAAATGTTCAGTAACTTTTTCTGGGGTTGACTATCTAGGGGCAAGGTCAGAACTAGAACCCAGTCTTTTAGTTTGGCTAAAAAAAAAAAGAAAAAAACAACACCTTCACAGAAAGTTCCCATTCCGGGATAGAATTTCTATAAGATCAAGAGGGAAAAATTAGTTTAGCACCACACATCTTTCTCTCCTCTGTAGCTTTAGTTTGTTGCCATTTTGCCTCTTTGTTCCAAGAATTATAATGGATGTATTCTTTGTCTAATTTTTTCCTTCTCTCAAAGGTCATTTCCTCTTCTTCTTGTATAAAAATTCTAGCTAGAACAAACTTCCATTCTGACCCTTTTCCTTCCCTTTCACTCCATCTGGCCCCTATCTCTTACCTTTTCCCCACTATGTCCTGTAAAATGCGAACCCTGCCACCTTTTTAATCCCTGATTGCCAGCTATTCAGCCTGCTTTCTGCTTTCATTTTACTCCAGTCTGCCATACCATCTATTCCGTGAACGTGAAGCAGATTTCACAAAATACAAAGTGAAATATTAGCTATAAACCCTGAGTTTAAAGACTAGATGTAATCAGCTGCTAGGAAAAGATACCAGACAAAGAAGACTATAACTTAAATAGCTTTCCTAGAAATATAACAGAAACTTTGCTCCAAAGAAAAATTCACCAATATACATTAAGCTTGACTTTAATTTTACTTATTGATTTTGAAAATCTTTCAGTACTATACAGTACCTAAATTTTTCATTAACCTCGTATTTGAGATTGAGTTGGGGAAGAAGCACAGATCTATCTTTTTCAAACGTTACACAATGGCCCTAGTTCAATAGCCTTAGATCTTAATTATAAACTATGTTTTTGAACAATACCAAGAAAAATCAGATCTCGTCAGTGTAAAGCCTGTCCTTTGACTCATATTAAAAAGTTCCAAAAATAGGTTTCATATTTCAAGAGTGAAGACATTATGTCTAAGGGCTTTGAGCACCTTTTTAAGCATATAGGGATGCTAATATATATAATTTAATGCAATCTTTTACAATGAAAACAACCCAATCCAACTTTAAGTTTTTAATGAACAAATCAGCTGACTTTTTTGGTTTTTATGATACTCATGAGTTTCCTTCATATTCAATTACAGTCAAAGAATTTTAATTTTGTGAAATCATCTATGGTGGCAAGCATTTAAAAAAACTGTTTAACCCAGAAGGACTAAAATAAAATCAATACTTGAATGCATACTATCTGTACAAAATAGCGTTTAAAATTAGAACACCAGTAATTTTCAACATCACTGAAGCCAAGAACAATGATATCACAGTCAATAGTGTTTCTGAAGGTGAAAGAGTGAAGCAAATCTGGCTCATGATAAATTATGAAAATGGTAATTATGTGGATAAGACTACAAGGCTTTAAATTCCCTAATGAATGATGAGTCAAGTCACTGACAAGAGCAATCAAAATATATTCCATATGTGATTAACAACACTTAAATTTGACATTGACAAATATTATTTAATTTATACAACAGCAGAATCATAAGCACACGTAGTCTCTAAACCTCCAGGTTACAATAAATTGTAGAAAGAATGGAATATCGGTCAGCATGCTCATTTTGTTTTTTGTCTTTGATGTTTTTACTAGAATGCATTTATTTTTTTAATGCCAATATACCTTTCAGGTTAGAGATGGAAATTCCAAGTCAAAATAAACCCTCTTTCTCTCACACACACAGCCACACTGAACACAATTAGAATAAATGACAGTTCGTATAATACTTGCTCGCACATTGAAGCAACATACAAAAAGACATTCTATCAACATGAACGATTGATCATTGTCCTGTTAAATGTATTAAGTACCTGTTGGATGCCAGACACTGCGCTAAGCACCAGGAATCAATAGAAACATGTTTATGGTTCCGCCTCACAGAGCTTACAGTCTAACAGATTCAGGAAAATCAATTCACATCATTACTCAGCTACGAGCAAAGCTATTCAATGTCATAGAAACTTCGAAAGCACTTAAAGGAAACTGACTAAGATTTAATAGCATTAATCATACAACATGCAAGAAACCAAACCGCTTCCCTCTGACATGTCTAAATCTACTCTCGGATTGAAATTAACAAACCAAGAAGAAAACCTAAGAATTTCCAGGACATTGATAAAACTGGCAACAGAATTTTTTTTTTACTGGGCTTGTAACATGAGATCTAAGTCATCTCTCAGTTGAATCGAGTTACGCATCTGAGATACAACACCTCTGGCATTAGTAAAACTGGTTTAGAAAAAAAATAATTATAAAAAAGTCAAATACCCTAAATAATAAGTTATTATGCCTTCAATGTTGAAGAAATCACTTTTTTTGGAAAGCTATTTAGGATGAGCAGAGCAAAAAAGAAAAGGAGAGAGATTCACTTCAAAAGTTATAAGCACAATAAACACACACAGAAAACCGTCTTTTTCCAACTCCATCCTCCCACATATTCCTAATAACTACTTAAGTTGAACAAAAATCAAGACACTGTGGCCAAAATTGTGACATTTAAACTTAAAGAAAGCAATTACTGTTGAAATTACAAAAATGATTTGAGGATCTAAAACTGACTTCTATACTAGACTAGATCTGTGTTTAAGATAACGCCTTACTTATAAAATAAACTTATTTCTTCAAACGGTAGGAAATAAATGAAATTTTCATTAATATGTGAAGAAAAGGCAATCTCTGATATGTTTGGGGGGAAAAATATGTTCTCTAAATAGAAGACTAGAAAACTAAGCATAACGCTTATGAATTCTATGCTCAAATTAAAGAGCCTTGGAGAAAAGTGTTTGAAGTCGGTGGCCAAGTTTAGGCTGCTTACTACAAGGAGAAGCCTGTCAGAGAAGTAATAGTCGGAGCCTTTCTGCTTGCATGGATTGAAATGCAGGTGAAGAAGCTCTCTAAAACCTTGCAACTCCAGTGCCAGCAGCACTAGCCCCACACAAGAGCTTATCAGAAACGCAGTATCTCCAGGCCCCCCTGCAGAACCTACATTTTAGCAAAATGACCCCAGATGATTCGTGTGCATTTCCAACATTAAGAAGCACTGATCTAAAGGAAATGGTTTTACGAAACTATAGAGCTATTCCAGATACCTGGCATACACGTAAACTTCTGTATTCCCAGCACATCGCTTAAACCCTCCAAAGTACCACCAACATCAAGAGGAGTTCAGCATCAACGGTACAATGAGCCCATAATAAGAACACTAAAACGGGGGGTGAGGCTGAACCACTCGTTATGATCAGTCAGCTCTTCCAGCTAAGCCTTTTGCTGTCAACCACCCTGGCTCCAGATGCAATTGGGGTTGGAGGATTGTGGCTACCGACAACAGAAGGGCAGGCACACACATATCTCCCTAGCGAGCTGTCTTCACATATCCCTCTGTCAACAGTGACATACTCATGGCTCTTGGCCTGCATACAGCCTGCAGACATATCTGTTGGCCCACCCAGTGTTCCAAGTTTGAATGGTGTCATGTATAAATCTAAAACTTCCGCATTAAAAATTTTACACTTCTAAGTCCTCTTCTACAGTTCAGAAAATCTAGCAACACCAGGCCCACATTCTGGCGTGGCCACAAACAGAGGCAAGGCTCAGGTCTCCCATCCTGAATGTTGGCCAGAATCTCTACCATTCCCCACAGTCTCCCCAACACTGTAGCTGAAACTGGGTGTCTGTTGCCATTTGTCATCTTCCATTTGGCCAGCTTCACTGATTCACACTCCCAGCCAGACTCCTATGCACATTTGAATTTGCAACCCCTTTAAGAGTCTCCAGGGAGCATCATGTCACTGATCAAGTCATTCAGTCTATCTGAATTTCTTTCTTTCGTGTACATAAAACAGGAAAAGGAGTCATTGTTTGTGTTACACTGGTTTGAAAATCCATCTTTTGAGCTAGAATCAACCCACTTAACTACATATTATCTCACCTTAGATATATACTGTGATATTATTCTTCACAACTCATTCCAACTCAGATATTTTAACTATTTCTTTTTGGAACTATACTTCAGTTATAAACAAAAGAGCAGCTATAGCACAAATACATGGTTGAACCATTCCTCCAGATTCATTTCAAAACTTTAAGTATTATACTAAAATGGTAAATTCTGTATCTTTGTTTACTGAAATATCCCCAAGCACCTAGTGAGTGTTCAAGACATTGAATAGATCCATGAACTTTCCCAAGGATTATAAATTGTCAAAAGTTCACATGCAGATTTTTGAACGAAGGTATTTAATTATCAACAGGTATATGAAGATTATTCATTTGTTAACCTAGTTCTATTTGGGTTAATCAACCAAATAATTTTCTTTCAGTGACTCTGAAAACCAGCAGTAGAGAAGAGACATGTAACTCCAACAAAAACCTAAGACTCAAGGCCTGTTACAACTTGTTCTGCAACAAAACAGCATCATGCATACTAGGAAAAAATGGATAAACAGAATAAGCGTTAGTCTGATTCCATTTTGTGTCCCTTCATCTATAGTCTTTAGTCGTTATCATAAACATCATTAACATCATTACCATCCCAATCATATAGAACTGAACTTTGACAAACTGCTTACTGAAAAGCACTTCTGGAACATTTACTGGTGTTCCAGGAACTTTCTGTGCTAGCCATATCTTGACTTTCTAAATAAAGGCATACACTGCAACATTATTACACTTCCCACACCATGAAGCTTAATAGGTCAGGACACAGCAAAAAATACATTTTTAATTATCTTGAAAACTTGAATGAAGCAAATATATTGCTGAGAAACTGAGGCACAGAGAAGTAAAGTGATTTTCTTGTGGTTATGTGGTTATTTATTGGTAGAGCTACAAAAGAATTTCCAGAGCTCTCACCACGGTACCACACGGGCTTTATAAAAATCATTTTCAAAATGTATTTGCTAACCAAAATGCAAGCCAATGAATTTTAACCCCTCAACAAATAACGTGATGAGCAAATATATCTTCAAATAGCAAACTCTAAATTTTGACCCAGTTCTGGTATATTTATACACACACCAACAATCAATCTAAAAGAAGTTTGCAACAAATGCTAAATATGCTTCTTAGCAGGAAACTACTGTGATATAACATTTCAGGACCTAAAGCTAAGGGAAAAAAAAAAAAATTAGGCTAGAATTTTCCTTGAACTTAAAGCTGCCCAAAATGGGGCCTCTGTTTCCAGAGTCTGAGATTTCAATACCCTTGGCCTTTGGATTGCCTGCCTAAAAGGTAGATCACCTACCTCCTTTCTCCTTATATGCCATGAAAGAAAACTAAAGTTAGAACAGTTTCACTCAATTCAAGCCAACTTTCTGAAGAAAATACAAACCAAAGCAGGACCAGGTCACTGCTGCTGATACGTCTGATGGCCATTCTAAGGAAGAATTTACTGAACTCTTCAACACCAACAAGTTTGAGTATGCCATCCATCATAGGTAAAACTAAACTAAGAGGGAAACAGTAACAATAATTAGGTTTTCCACCTTAAATACTTTGGAACTGCCATAAACTAATACAAATTAAAAATACAAGTGTATATGTTGCTTTCCTCAAATGATCTGAATTGACCACTTCTGAATTCTTGACTGATCTGATCAGTCCCAAACTGGCTACATCAATGCACAAAGCTCTATTATTTGAGTAGACATAAGTTCTAGGGGTTTAAAGGGCTTGTTATCTTGAAGAACATATTCTAACAGTCTCAGTGTTCTATTACTAGACTGAGATTTTGTTATTACTATTCCTGTGACCACATAACCCTTTTGTAGTTGGCTGTTTTTGCTTACTCCAATCTATAAAGTCAAAAAAACATGAAGCCAGGATAATGCAGACTAGGATAAATAACACACGTTGCTTTTCTCATCTAGATGGTCTTTACCATAACAGAGCAGGAAAGGACAAGCATATGTTTTCTCCAATATTTAAGTACAATTCTCTTGCGGATCTCCAAGAAGAATGTTCAGAGTGAAAACTCAGTCAGAGCCAAATAAAACCAAAGCACAGCTTTTACACAAAAATAATTTTAAACGATCAGTTTTTTTGCACCAGAAATAATGTCTTCTCATAGCCCAGGTGATTCTGCTCAAAAATTTTAACTTTAAAGCACATATACACTTTTCAAAAAATCTTCTGTCACAGTGCCTACCATGGATATCTTCATGAATTCACTTATAAAGAGCTGTATAATCTGCTAGCTCCATAATCTGTTCTGTATTATTAAACTCAACAGAAAGCTCCATATGCAGCAACAGGAGGCCATAGGCAATTAACACTGCAAATGGTAAGGCTTAGAATCTTTGCATGACCTTTAAAGGTCAACACAGTTGCCCATTCTCATGCATGCAATTATACAGTGACTAGTTCATAGCAGGGAAAAAAACTCAAAAATATTTAGTAAAACAAACCTTGCATTCATCAAAAGCTACTTTGCACTCTCCAGGCTTTATATGAAGACTTAGCTTTATGTGGCTCAAGAAAAAAAAGAGCAAGGGAGACTTGTTGGGATGATTGTCCCCATTTTGTCAAAGTACTAAATTCAGCCTGCCACTATAATTGCTAAGAAGGCAGCATTATCACATTATCCAATCTCTGTCTCTGTAAAAAGTTTCCAAAATCTACTGTGTAAGAGGAGAACTATAAATATAAATGTAATTGAATAAGTATGTTTTGGCTATTGCTAGGGGAAAGGGAGATGTACCTTCTCTAACTGGCCATTCAGGGTAAATTATAAAATAATTACAGGAGCTATGGAGTAATTTAGGAGGCTAAAGGAAGTGATTAAAAGGACTTTATCAAATAAAAGCATATAAGCTCTGATTCCCTAGTTATATTATATACCCCATATGGATAATTATGAATAAAATGGAATCCTCTCCTCATAGCTTATATATTCATGTCTTATATGAATCCCAAGTAACCTGAAAGTCTTCTATTTTTTAAATGTTAATAAAAATCAACTGCATAAATTTTTCCCTAATTCCAGTCACTAGGTGGCCTACACTTATAGTAAAGTGTAAAATGTATAGGGTAAAACCCAACACATATATGCAGTACACACATTGGAAGTGGGTGGGTTTAGGAAATTCAACAAACTTGGAGTGTAATATCAATATGTTTCTGGAAATTTTATAGATACCATTTGAAACCTGAATAGCGTTTTCTCATGTAATGCACAGTTTGTGTTTTGACTGCAGAGGTACATATTTAATAAAGAGAATACAGATATATTCACTGTTTAAAATGTGTTGAGATTGCCAGTCATGGTGTCAATAAAAACATTCCAAAGAGCCCTTACATAGAGGACAAAACTGATTTTTTTTTGCATTTTTAGCCTAATGAATAAAAATATCTCCAAAAGAAAGAACTGAAGAGAAAAAATATCGCCTGCAACAGTGGCTCAAAGATTAAAGCTCAATTATAAGCAACCTTGTTAAATGACAGTTACGGTTGCACTATAGGTCAAATCATGTAAAAGAGTGAAATATTAGGTACTTTAAAAATGTAGACCTTTTTTTAAAGGCTTTCTCTCCTCTTCAATACACGGTTCCCGTTAAATGCATATGTGTGTATGCACATACATATATAAACATATAGAAGTAGAGATTAGAGTCATATTGCCAGAAAAAAGTATTTAAGTACCATTTTTCTTCACATTCCAATTAAGTCTAACCATTCCTCTTAAAATTTCTGTCAAGAGTGAGGAGAAGACAAAAACTGTTAGCTATATATTATTGACAAGGTCACTGACTCATTGTGCCAAATGAACAGAATCAGACTTTCTAAAAATTACCAGTGGTCAATGACAACTTAAAAACCAAAACCAACTCCTAGGTCGCTATTTGCGGGGCCTGACTTTCCCTCACCCCTATTTCAGACTGCATTCTAAACCTAAAGTAAGACTGTTCTCTAAAAAGACTCATTGTGAGAATATATTCCTCTTTCAGTGGTACAGTTCCATGTGCTCCAAGTAGTTCAAAATAAATCAAAGAATTTTCAAACAAAATGGCAAATTCACTGTATTACCTGGCATTAAAATCAATGGTTCATAAACAATATATATCTCATGAAACACTGTGCAGGTATGTGGACCAGATACGAGGTTGATGCAGCTGATTTGGCCTTCATATCTAGAAACACTGTGTTAATGCATTTCTTTCTCTTTGTTTTGATGGAGCCCTACAAATAACAGGTTGATGAACTGCATTTGTAAATGTCAGGTATAGATCAAAGGGGGCTGCGTTAGATGCTTATTTTACTTCAACTTATGGTTTTTCACCTAGAAAACAAAACTGCATTGCACAGTCAAGTTCCTTATTTTTACTTGAATCTTCAACGAGCAAAACAGCTGCAGAATAATGTGACTTAATGAGGCATCCCTAATAAAATACTGGAGAAGTAAAAGCAGGGGCACTGAACTGTTTGCACTCTGGTTGTTTCATCGTCTCAAATATATTAGAAATAAAGTGAAGACACTTTAGAACATTCCTAGTTTGGGACATGTGTTAGAGAGGCAAACGCCCATCAGCTTGCTGCCACAGCTGAACTTAGGCAGAATCGGACAGTACCTTTGATCAAAGCTCATGATTTAAAAAAAAAAAAAAAAAGCCTGGAAAATGCTAGAGAGGCACATATTAGCCTATCTATATAGGATAATCCATACTTGCAACTAGTGATGAATCAACCCTAAAATGCACTTTCAACATTTCAATACTCAAAAACACTTGGTAAAAGAATCAAAATTAAAATACTATATTGAAGATACAGAATCCAGGACCACTAGAACTTCGATACTATACAAAACAACTTCCATAAAACCTATCACTCCCTAAGCTTCATCACTTCATAAATTTTTAAAAAGGAAAAGTGGCCATGTCTAAAAACAGATCTTTTTACAGCTGTGTTATCACATTTTATAACTTGGTGTTTAGTAAATACTATAATGCAGTCTTCAAGCAATACGTACCTTTCTTGACATAGATCCATGGGATCTCAATGAATCTTCACTCTCCAATCTGTCACTTAAAATAGCTAATACTTTTCAGCTTCAAAAGCACACAAACTCAGTAACCCTAGGTTCCTTTTTAGCACAACTTATAGCACTATAGGTGTTTGCTTTTATGCCAAGTTTTTGGTTCTTCCTTAAGAGACGTACATCATAGCACTATATATAAATATGTAAGTTCAAGCACCCTAAACTATAAAACTGTGTTAAAGGCAAGAATCAAGATTCCAGTCTCAAAAAAAGAAAAAAACCCTAACTTGAAAAAAGCAACCTACTGAAACTGTGTTCTGCCTCTTAAAAGTCACTGTATCTAAGAAGTCAGTTGGCAGCATGACACTGTTCTCATAGTATTATATCTATAAATAATGTAACCCAATTTTTTTCATTGAAAGTTAAGAAAATGAAAATAAAATAAACTCCAGTGTGGTTAGTAATGGCCTTTCAATGGCTACTGATGACTTTAAAAATTAGCATTCTACAAAGGTCAGTATGCAAACAACTGACCCAGGAGGAGATCCAAAACAGGATAAAGTAGGAAGAGAGAAGATTAAATGTGTCTGATCATTTTTAATCATCTTAGGTGCGAGATATGAAACTGTAAACTAGTCTGAGAGTACATGTGCAAACATGGGAAGGCTGGAATAAATACAGATAATCTTAATGCCTGGTTTTTAAAGGGCTTAGAAGTGCTTTCAGGCTCCTCTGCTAGTTATTGTCATTTAGCACTTCACACAGAAATCTTAAATTAATTACTCATTTGTCTTAACTTACACTGCCTAATAGATCAGTTTTAAAGTGTTAATTGATAACAGTCTGAATGCTGATGTCTCAAGCAATCTAGTTGGGGAAGACAGGAATCAGATAATTATCATGCAGTCAATAGTCATTAAAATTCATCCTGTCATGAGTAAAAGGCCCTTAAACACCGGCTGCTTTGGGGTTACTTTTCAGAGCAAAGGTTGCATACAGGTTTGGCTTTGTTTTTTCAAGAACAGCGCTTGCAAAATTCAAGACGGTATTTAACACTCTCAAAAAGATTCTTTTCTGTCTTATGGTCGCAAGCCCAGCTCACCCAGCACCCGGTGAAGAGAGGCTAGCTAGTGACTCTAGCGACTACACCTGTGATTCCACAGCTCCAGGCAACTGTTCAACACTTGCTCAGGAAGTAGGATACTGACTCACCGAGTCGGAAAGCTTCGCACCTATTCAGGGGCTCTCAAGCACCGCCAGTTCGTCCTTTTTATGTGGAGACTAGATAGCTCAACCTGCAGTTCTAGGGGAAAGAGGGCGATGGACCTCAAACTTTGCTTTGCAAAGGCAGTTTCTGGAAATAACACTGACAGTGGCCTAAAAGAAAACACTTCTTGGTGGAACCTGGCCTTTTGCAATGGAAGAGGGAAGGGCCAGGCAAGCAGTGAGTCAGAAAAACCGTGTAGTATTAGCAAGATTGTGGGGACATCCATCCGGAAAGAAATGAAAAACCGTTAGTTTCTCGAAGCTGTGTGTGTGTGTGTGTGTGTTTCCTGAACGCTGTTCCTAAAATGATCCTTGTCCTAAACCTCTCCCGTAGTATCCTTTACTAGATCTTTATCTCAGTAGTACAAAGCGTCTGCTACCAAATCTAAGTACAGCCTTTACGGAGACAAGGCGCCAGAACTTATCCAGATGATTCTTGATGAAAACAGTCAGAGGTGGAGAAAGCAATCGCCTCATTGAAACACCCACCTTCTGCAGACAGGCCCGAGAAATAATCAGAAGTAGACAGAAAGTGGGGATTTCGGAAAGACGACCTGGCATGCTACTGATGTCAGGGTCCCTTATACGCGACTCCCAGCTTCTTATTAGGAGTCCAAAATGATTACCAACCGAGACTGGTCAGGTAGAGGGATGGAATTCAGACCCACTTCAGTCCTCGGCCGGGTGGCTCTCTGTGTTAGGAGAAATGGGGCAGAGAAGAGAGCGAAGAGAGGAAGGGCAAAGCTCTCGGAGCCTCCTCCGCTTGCTCTGACCCCCTCGGCGTTCCTCTACTCCCGCCCCTAGCCGGGCCGCCCAACTAGCATCTGCCATCACCCCCTCGCTGCCCCCGGGCGAGCTCCCCACAGCCCCAGACCCCCAGGTCCTCCGGCTGCCGCGCGAGCCCCCAGCGCCGGCGGGAGGCGCGGCCGGCACCTACCTGCAGCCCGGCTTCCTGGTGGCGGCAACACCTAGCGATGCTCCTGCTGCTTCCGCGGACCCGCGCCAGTCTTATCGCTCTCGCATCGCTTCCGAGATGCCAATCCGCCGTTACCGTTCTGGGGCATAGGGAACCGAAGTCTGGAGGTGTGTGCTAGCGGAGGGCGTGTGAGTGTGGCCCCGAGCGTGCGTGTGTGTGTGTGTGTGTGTGCGCGCGCGCGCGCGCGTGTTTCCTCCTCCGATAGCAAAAGAGGGTTCAGGAATCTCTTGCCATCCAAACTGGAATCCCCTTAAAGTGGGCGGAAGCTGATGTGCGGGGAGCCTCGGCTCTTTCCTCCTCTCGTTTTTCTCGAGTCAAAGTAACCAAAAGATTTGTGGACTGGGGGAGACCCGAAGTGCCCAGGCCTCGCCGGCGCCCGCGGTCGCCCGCGGTCCTCGCCGGATGCGCGCGGTGCGCTCAGCTCCTCACACTGCGAGAATGAAGGCGGTCTCGCAGCAATCGCCGCTCTTCATCCCTGATTTGTGTGCGTTTAAAACGCCGAGTAACGACTTTTCCTCCCGCTGCACGTCGCCTCACACGGATACACACGCACACATCCTCAGTGCCTTGTCTCCCGCCCTCCCTTTTGCTCTCTGGGGAAAGGCAATTGGACGGAACAGTTCACCTTCAGGAAAGCCGCCTCCGCCGCGTACTTCTCCAGTTCCCCGGCTCTCGCAGGTCCCGGGTCCCCGGCGGGCGACAGCGGCTGGGGAGGTTCGGGGCAGGACGGAGGAGAGGCTCCGAGCTCGCTGTCCTCCGCCCTCAAGACGCTGGAGTTGCTCGGTGCAGGCAGGCGCTAGTGTTCCGGCTTTGAGCAGATAGGTCTCGGCTGATGCCGGTTCCGAGACTTGGCGCCAAGTCCACTTAACAGCAACTCCTAGCCAGCTGCAGCCCCTCGATCCCGCGTCGAAGTGCTGCGGGCAGAGCCCCACGCAGCCCAGCCGCTGCTCGTCTAGGCATCATGGGCTGGATGGGGGGGAAGCGCCGCTGTCCCCCTGTCCCCGTACGCTGGCGCGGTCACCACCGAGAAGGTGCGAGCTCCGACATCGAACACCAGCGAGCAGGTGCTGTCTGTGCCAATTCGCTAAAGAACGGGAGAGAGATGAGGCGGGGGGGACGGCGGAGGAAACAAATCAGACCCCCGGAATAAAAGGAAGCTGTTTAGTAACCGAAGCCTCCTCTCCGCCTCGCACCCTAGGTGCTGCACTGTCAAAAACACACTAGTGGGTGCCTTTTAGAAAGTCACCGTAGAGGACAGAATCCCCCGTCCCACCCAGACCCCTTTTTCCACCCAGCCTGGAGCCCAGGGAGCTCGGGACGACTGGCTTCCCTGTGTGGCGCAGGGAGAACGCAGGGAGAAAACACCTGCCAACACTCCAGGTTGAGTTAAGCTAGAAAATGCGAGGGCAGGACCAGGCGGCGCCGCCTCCCTCCATCTCTCTTCCCAATAGCCACCTCTGTTCAGCAGCCGCACCTGCTTCTGAGAGCGAACTGCGGTCTTGTAGAAAAAGAAAGCGGCAATAAAAGATGAGGGCAGCGGTTGGTAGAAAAGCTGGACTATGTCTCCCTCTAGAGGGAGGTCCGGGTTAGTACGCTTTACAGGCTGTAACTTGACAGGGACTTGAATTTTTCCACGAAGAAAAAGAAGACTTTTTTCTTCAGAGACTTTTTTTGGTTTTACAAATCCCAACCTTTAATTTATTTATAGACAGGATTTGTGCCGAAGGCCTCGTTAAGTAGTGTCCTTGATAAAGGAACCTTACAGTCTTTACAGAAATTTAACAGCAAGACGCTGAAAGGTCATGTCCTTACAGGTTTGGTCCATTTGGGTGCCGACTTAAACAGTAGGCATAAGGGTTCGAATGAAGAGTCTTCTAAGGTTCAATTTGACTAAGTTTGGCCATGAGCAAAACTTTAATCTAGTGACTAGAGGATTATGCAAAAATTAATAAGTATGAATAATGAATTTGGAAAATCTAAAACAAAGAAATGACCCTGATGGATCCAGGAAATCTTACAAACCCCTTATATCTAGGGATAACTCACAGATCTTGCTTTGGAGCCAATATCCATACCTTATTTAACTAAACTAATCATTGTCAAGGTGACTAAATTCCTTCCAGCTCTGAAGTTTTGTGCTTTTATAGCTCTAACACACTAAAACCACTGACAGACTGCCACATACTCCTTTCATCAGTTATAAATATAAGTAATACTGGTTGCCACATTTACAAAGAAATGTGGAACATAGTTTCACTTTTTAGCTATCTTAAATTGTACTAGGCTGGGGTGATCGTTTAATAAGTAGTGTTACCAAGCCAAAACTTGGGTCCACTCACCCTTGGGCAGTAAAGCCGATCTCCTGACAGTCGGTTGTGGTAAGGGAAAATGCAGTGATTATTGTGGGCATCAGACAAGGAGTTCTGGGTTTTTTTGGGGCAACAGCATTGGCACTCCTTGTCTGGCTCCAACAATAAACATTGCTCTTTCCTTCACCACAACCCAGAGTCTGTAGATTGGCTTTGCTAAACCAGAGGAAGTGGACACAAGTTTGATTCAGTAAGATAGTGTCACAGATGTTACAATGTTTTGTTACTTTGGTCAAGTTAAAGCTAGGGCCCATCTGTCACATTAATATTTAGATTTTGTGAACTATTTGAAAGTTTTAATTCAAAATATTTCTGTATGATACATGAAACTATATAACAAAAAAGAAGCAGACGCACAGATACAGAGAACAAACTAGTGGTTATCAGTAAGGGGAGGAGAGGGGCCGTATGGGGCTGAGGGAAAGAGGTACAAAGTACTGGGTCTAAAACAGGCTCAACGATGTGTTGTACGACACCAAGAATACACCCAATGTGCACGTTTGCTCAGTCACTCAGTCATGGCCAACTCTTTGTGACTCCATGGGCTGAGGCCCTCCAGGCTCCTCTGTCCATGGGATCCTCTAAGCAAGAATTCTGGAGTGGGCTGCCATGCCCTTCTCCAGGGGATCTTTCCAAGCCAAGGCTTGAACCCATGTCTCTTACATCTCCTGCATTGGCATGCAGGTTCTTTACCACTAGCACCACCTGGGAAACCATAAGAATACAGGCAATAGTTTGTAATAACTATTACAAAAGTTATAATGTAACCTTTAAAAATGTATAAAATGAAAAGTATAAAAAAATGTATAAAATGTATACATTTTATAAAGTTGTATAAAAATTGTATAAAAATGAAAAAATGTATAAAATGAAAAGTAACCTTTAAAAAATGTATAAAAATTTTTAAGTAAGTAGTAAAAATAAGCAGGAAAACAAAAATTCCATTTAAAAATTATTTTTAAATGTATTCAAGTTTTTATTAAACTCCTTTCCATTTACTCTGAATTTTTGGAGTAGTTCTATTTTAATGCGATAATTAATTTAGTTTAGGGTTAAAGAAAGAAAAGAATTTATTTAAAAAAATAGCTTAGACTAATTGAAGTCATTTGAAACAAGGAGCGAATGCTTTTAAAGCCGAATTCAGCTTTCTAATTGCGGTTTCCTGGACACTTTGGGTGACGTACGTGTCTGGTGAGTTTACTGTCCACTCTACAGCGTTGCTTACAGGTTTTTCTATGATGCTGTGCTGTAGAATACTGTCATAGTTGCTATTTGCTGGTACAGTGTAGTTTTTACCCTTTCATTTGAGTAATAGCATGACACATGTGTGCTCAGTCATGTACTTTGTAATCCCATGGCCTGTAGCCCGCCAGGCTCCTCTGTCCACGGAATTTTCCAGGCAAGTGGACTGCTGTTTCCCTCTCCAGGCCATCTTCCCGACCCAGGGTTGGAACCCGTGTCTTCTGTGTCCGCATTGGCAGGCGGATTTCAGCAATGTTACGTAGTAGGATGGAATCCAAGCAGGAATGACTACCTGGGCTCTGTGCTGGGAGGAATAGCAGTTCACAAAATCATTTTAGAACACTGGCTTTCCTTTCTTACAAGAAATATAAAGCATACTTTATAATCCCTCTAGCTTTTAATTCAGTAGCTCTCAGTGACTACAGGAAAATCTATCATTTTTTCATATTGCTAAATTTGTATTTTATTGTTAAAATGTATGCCATTTCATCCTATTTTCAATATTAAACCCATATGTTTTTACAAAAATGTAGAAAAGAAGTTCATAAAGAGAACAAATGTATAAATTAATTACAAAAATAATAGAATTTTCTTATCCAAACTCATAATTCTATAATAGCCTTTGTACTTTTTGTAACTATCTAGATAATTTCTGATGATTTTTAGGTCAAGGTTTTCCTATTTCCAGCACCTCCTAGGCTTTGAAATCAAGTATTTTGTTTTCCCTCTGAAACAAAGCAGCAAATATGTCCCAGTTTAATAGAAATCTTGAGATGATATTTGCAGAGTACGTAGGCTCTGCCCTGTGTGGGGTATGGAGGCACATGGAACAAACCGCTCCAAAAGTTAGTGGCTTAAAGAACAAGTATTTATTTAGTTCACATTTCTGTGGGATTGGCAATTGGAGTTGAGTGCATCTAGGCTCCGGAGAAGGCAATGGCACCCCACTCCAGTACTCTTGCCTGGAAAATCCCACGGACAGAGGAGCCTGGTAGGCTGCAGTCCATGGGGTCGTGAAGAGTTGGACACAACTGAACGACTTCACTTTCACTTTTCACTTTCATGCATTGGAGAAGGAAATGGCAACCCACTCCAGTGTTCTTGCCTGGAGAATCCCAGGGACGGGGGAGCCTGGTGGGCTGCCGTCTATGGGGTTGCACAGGGTTGGACACGACCGAAGCGACTTAGCAGCAGCAGCAGCAGCATCTAGGCTCAGCTGGGCAGTTCCTCTGGACTCAGCTGAGCTTACTCTTGTGCCTATAGTCAACCAGCAGTATAGTGCCTCACTCCATCGACTGACCACAGCCTGGAGTATTGGAGAGTAAATAAGCTGCTTGTCCCTTATCATCTAACGTGGTGGCAATCACAGGCTTCTGAAAGTAGCAATAGGGGAAGCCTCGATACCCAGCACTTTCCAAATCTCTGCCCACGTGTTTGCCACAGTCCCCTTGGCTAGGTCGTTTCATTAGGCCAGCCAGATCCAAGGGGCGAAGAAGGACTCCATCTCTTAATGGGTAGAACTACAAAAACACTTTAAAGAGGGGGGGGGAAGCTTTTGTGTTCAATTATTCAATCTAGTACAATAGCTATCCCAGAAAGCTAGCATCTTGCACAGGAGTTTAATCCAGCAGATGTATTGTGGACTGACTTGTCCACAGCAGAGTATTCCCATTATAGATTAAAGGACACCTGTCTTGGGTATGAACAAGAAGTTTGCCTGGATTATGGAGTCCCTGGACTGTTCCCATGATCATTTTGAAAGATACAGTCCATTCAACAGCTTTCACCAATACATTGGAACATGTTTCTATGATTCTTTGCCTCACTAGAAAGCACAAATTTCCCAAGATTTGATATACTTTCCACATGAGCCATTGAATTAATCTCAAGGCTTTAATTTATAATTCAGATTTATCAACAGTATTATAAAAATCTAACTGGTTAAACTAGAAATCACTAGCAACTTTTTTATGTCAGAGATTATGTCATCTTTGGTACATGGACGTAACAGCATCAATTCTGGTTATTTAGAGGCTTTATTTGTTTAGTTCCTGATTTTTTTTTTTTACCATACTGCAAAGAATGAGATGAGTAATAGCTGTTATAATGGCATTCCAAATGCAGTTGGTTGAAATGCACTGTATCTGTATACAATCTACCTGGTTAATTCCAACTCACTCATTATGGCCCAGGACAAGGGTTATCTCCTCCAAAAAATCATTCATAATTCCCTTAATCCACTGTATTAACTTGTTTCTCCTATGTACTCCCAAACACCTGATAGTTCCTTCTATCGTGACACTTACCACAATATGTTGTAATTGAGTCATTTTTAATAGATTACCCTAACCTGTGTGTTAGACTATATGCTCTTGAAGGTACACAGTCATGTTCATTCTTGTTTCATTTACCAAAGCTACAGTCATGAATGGATGAGCAACCGATCTCAATTCACAAAATTGTGGAACAATATATGGTCACATTTATTTTCATATTCAATAATAATGACTTTAGGCCTCCATCTTGCTAATCACAGGTATTACATTCATCTAGGCACTAGAGTCCAAGTAGCTACTGGCAATCTTGAAAAATGTTGACATGGTTTATAAAATTAGTCTTCTTTATTACAGCAACCACACACACACACACACACCAGAGACAGGAACTCAGACACATTCCTGAAGGTCTCTCTTGTCCTGCTGACCTACAGAGGCCCACCTGCTTGTTTCTATTTCCTGCCCTCAGCTGCCTCTATGCACCCTTTAGCAGTAAGCCCCACTTTAGAATAGTAACAGAAGTTCACTTTCCTCCAACAGCTGAGCTGCAGTGGTTCCTAGAGTACAGAGAAAGTTTCACTTCCCACAATGTTATAGTCAGGCCAAGGTCAAAAAAAAAAAAAAAAAAAATAGCCCTAGACCCTAAAAGACCCATCTCTTGGTGAGCAACTTGTTTCAGTTACAAGCACATAGACAGTTTCCTCAAAATGTGCCCACATTGCCAGAGTAGCTAGGTAAGCAAGAGAACTGGTATCGGCTTCATGCTGCCCCCAGCAGGAGCCCTTCCCTATGACACTTTACATACTGTGTTGATCCTCATTCCTTGTGAACCTGAGGTCGGCCACAGGGAGGGATGACATAAGATGGACAATCTTGTCTCACTCCTTGGCCAGTTGCTTGCTGAGATGCAGAGACCAGACTGACAAAGAACCCTTAGGAGAATCTAAAATTTGTTTCCCAGTAGTGTTGGGGAAAATGTGAAATTAGAGAAAAGTACCTCTTTCTTGTCTGAAAAATTCTAAAGATAGGAGGCTAGATGAAGGGACCAAAAACCGCAGACTGGAAAAAAAAAAAAAAAAAGACATCAGATAGTTAAGAGGCAAATCCCATCATTTCACGGGCCAAATATCAATACATATTAGTTCCACAGACCAAGCAGGTGTCCCAGGTGTCCCACAAGGCACCTGAGACATCAAAGCAATGGGAGAAAAAACCATTTTTTGACTGCACTTAATTTGTATCCATTCTGTTTATTAATGGGCTGAACATTGGATCCTATGAATACTGGCCTTTGGGACCTGTTAGTCATATAGTATTTAGTTGGCCGAAAAGTTCTTTTGGGTTTTTCATGCCATCTTATAGAAAAACCCAAACAAACTTTTTGACCCATGCAGTATAAGGCAGCAAGAAACTATTTACATAGACCACTTGCTGGTGGAAAGAAGCTATAGTATCATAGTAGGCAGGAGGTCTCATGATTTCTCGAACTAAGAAGGAAGCAAGTAAGTAGCTATAAAATCATTATGAACAGCTAGCATGGGGTTAGGCTTAGGCAGAGACTGACAAGATCCACATCTGTGAGAAATTAATGGTCCATGTAATGAACACACCAGTCTCAGCAGTATATGTTAGAGGGCTGGATCATCAGGATTTAGAGTGTTGTCTTACTAAACTGCTCCCTTCCTCCATTAGAAATTAAAATCTCTTTGGGTTTGAGGTAGGAAGTCTAGGGTCTTTAACAACTTTACCTCATTTAAGTCATTGGCTGTCTTCATTCATGTGATTTTCATAAATGACGAAGATTTGGTTGTCCTTCGGTCTACACCTGAAGTGTGATACGCAGCCTTCTGCCAATGCTAGCAGCTCCAGATCATCTGCCCTTGACTTTATCACGCCCATAGTAATCACGGACAACCAGTGTTTCTTCCAGTCCTCGCTCTTCCTGCCCGGTTCACTGGATTAACTGGGCTGCTTTTGGTCTCCACTCCCTTTCTTCCCTCCTGCCTCCCTCCCTTTCCCACCCTGCAAGGTTGTGGAAGCAGACAGACCCTCACTTTATCATGGAACAAAAGATATCACACAGCAAAGGTACAAGCCAAGATGAAAGTCAGGTTTCAGCACCATGCTTAAGGGCCTGGTCCTCCTAGTCTTCAGCTCAGAATCCCATTTCCCTGGATTATTTGCCAACGAGTTATTAATAACCCATAGTTTTCATCCACAGAATGTGGCTAAGTATAGGGGGAAAGGCGTGCTAAATCCACTGAACTGATTGACCACGTATCAAAGATTGTTTTTACTGAAACTAAGTAGAGGACAAGGTTTACAAGTTTTTATTCAGAAAATGGGAAACAAAAGAAAGAAAACTAACATATTTCTTCTCATAATAGTTTTATTAATCAGATATCTTATGTTAGGGCTTCTAAACTAAGGCTCGGAGATTAAGTAAATTGCCCAACAATTCAGGTAAAAAGTGAGAGCAGCCAGAATTGCAATTAGATCTGACTCCAGAGCATAAATAAGAACTTGTGCCACTTAGTCCATTGTTCTTTTTACTCCACATATTGTTCTGGTTTAATCATTTCCAGAAAGCTCGAACTCAAACCCTGAAATTCCTCCATTCGAACTCTGGATTTCCATACAAAATTTCCTCCCATTTCTAGTATAGCAATGATGACAGCATAACAAGGATGACAGTATGGTTTCTGTCATCCAACATGATCAAAACGTTGCCTGCACAGATTTAAGACAGTTTCAAGAATCTTCCATGTGTATTTCAGCCACCCAGTGTCAAAACAGAGCAACTGCAGGCAAGCGCTGAGGTCTCTACAGTATACACTGTCTGCTTTACAGCAACAAAAATAAATCCTGACAAAAGTTCTAAAGTCTTTCAAAGGCAAAGCTTGTACATTTAGAAGATAATCCCACAACAGAGAGAAGCCAGTGAAAATGAGAAGCCAAAAATTTTAAGTGAAGGATTTAAGTAGTATCAACAAAGATGTGCCTGTTACAAAGTCCTAGAAGAAATAAAGGAGTAAAAGGAAACGAGATAATAAAATTTAATTGTATGAAAAGAATCAGTCAAAATTAAGAGGAGATAAATTTAGTTTTTAACACATTTTTAACATACGTTAATGTATAGGTTCATCAGACAGCATAATGAGCCATAAAAACTAGTGAGTGGAATTGCCAATGTTGGAGGTATTCAACAAAATCTAGATTGGACTGGTAGCGCTCAACATTTTGATTAGTTTTCATATGTGGGACAGAAAGTATTTTCATAAATGTACCAGGACTATTCAAAATCCCTTTTTCATACAATTTCATTTGTTCGTTTTTGGCTGTGCTGGGTCTTTGTTTCTGCACTTGGGATTTCGGTAGTTGCTGAGATCGGGGCAACTCTTCATTGCGGTGCAAGGGTTTCTCATTGCGGGGGCTTCTCTTGTTGCCGAGCACAGGCTCTAGGGCACACAGCCTTCAGTAGCTGCAGAGCAGGAAGCTCTTTAATTTTGGTTCCCAGGTTCTAGAGTGCAGTAGTTGTGGTGCAAGGCCTTAGTGTCTCCCCGGTATGTGGGATCTTCCAGACCAAGGATCAAACCCACATCTCCTGCATTGGCAGGCAGATTCTTTACCACTGAGCCACCAGCCCACTATTCAAAATTCTTGTCTTCTTTCCTATAAGTCCATTATCTCCCACTGACAAAGTATAGCTAATACAAGTGAGTAAACAGGGCAGTCATAAAGGACAATCATAAGGATAACTTTTCCAGTTTACGTTTCATACAAACATCCCAAAATTTAGTGCTTCATTAAGTCACTTTATTATGAGCAACTAACTTCACAACAAAACCACCAAACTGTATGAAGCCATTTCAGTTCAGTTCAGTCACTCAGTCATGTCCAACTCTTTGCGACCCCATGGACTGCAGCATGCCAGGCCTCCCGGTCCATCATCAACTCCCGGAGTTTACTCAGACTAATGTCCATTGAGTCGTTGATGCCATCCAACCATCTCATCCTCTGTTGTCCACTTCTCATCCCACCTTCAATCTTTTCCAGCATCAGGGTCTTTTCAAATGAGTCAGTTCTTCATCAGGTGGTCAAAGTATTAGGGTTTCAGCTTCAGCATCAGTCCTTCCAATGAATACTCAGGACTGACTTCCTTTAGGATGGACTGGTTGGATCTCCTTGCAGTCCAAGGGACTCTCAAGAGTCTTCAACACCACAGTTGAAAAGCATCAATTTTTTGGCGCTCAGTTTTCTTTATAGTCCAACTCTCACATCCATCCATGACTACTGGAAAAACCATAGCTTTGACTAGATGGACCTTTGTTGGCAAAGTAATGTTTCTGCTTTTTAATACGCTGTCTATGTTGGTCATAACTTTTCTTCCAAAGAGGAAGCACCTTTTAATTTCATGGCTGCAGTCACCATCTGCAGAGATTTTGGAGCCCCCAAAACTAAAGTCTGTCACTGTTTCCACGTTTCCCCATCTATTTGCCATGAAGTGATGGGACCAGATGCCATGATCTTAGTTTTCTGAATGTTGAGTTTTAAGCCAACTTTTTCACTCTCCTCTCACTTTCATCAAGCGGCTCTTTAGCTCTTCTTTGCTTTCTGCCATAAGGGTGGTATCATCTGTATCTCCGAGGTTATTAATACTGAAGCCAGTAGTTGACCAATAAACATTCTTAAAGACCGTAATTTAATCACCTCTTGAGGCTCAAGCCACCATTAGACATTTTGCAAGTTGACAAGGTATCAAAGCTGAGCTTGTCTGAGTTTGACGACATACGTGGTGGAATAGCCATTCCACTCCTCTCTGCTTTATAACTATTCTCTAAACATTGGGTCTTCCCTTCTTGGCAGATAGACCTGCTTTCTTTTAAAAGCCTGTTAGGATAATTGAGATTATAATATTGCTCTACCACCAAAAAAAATTCTAATAAAAATGAAATATTTAAAACACTTTCTTTCTTATTCATTTGGCATTCTAAATTATCAAAGATGAAATCTAAGTCTCAAGAGGAAAAATAAATCGCGAATGTGCTTATGCACTAGGGTTCTCAACTATTGTGCTACTTTAAAGAGAATAAAAATTACACGTAACCACTTGAGTCCAAGAGATGTAAATTCCAAGGTAAAAAAAAAAAAAAAAAAGCTATGTACAAATAATTAAAACTTTTAATATCAGAGTTCCTGAAGATGCCTGAAAATAAGCCCAAACAAATGGTTGAAACTTGAAGTCTCTGCCTTATGTCCTAGTTCTTAAAAAAAAAAAAAAAAGCAACTATGAAATTGTGTAAAATGGAAACCACAAATAACATATTTTATTCTCTTTGGTGGAAATGACCATGTTAAAGGCTGTGAAATAATTGTGTTAGTAGAACACACACTGGCAACCCAGGACGTTTTGAGGCCACAATTTTAGCCTCTGTTTCTGAATCAGTCTGTACTCAGAAGCTACTCTAAATGTCTGTCTTCTTTTCTAGATTCAGACCAGGCAACTACTAGCATACCACACAGTTCTCACCGCTCTCCCCCCCCCCCCCACCCACCCACACCGACTAGTCATGGAGCACAGTTGGAGAGTAGCTGAGTGTATTGGAGCACAGGGAAGGCTGCTCGAAAATGTGCCTCAATGGTGTATTGTTTACTTTGAATTAAAGTTACTGTAGAAAAATAAATAAATACATAAAGTTGTATGACAAAACCCACTGGAAAAAAAAAATTAAAAAAAAATAAAACAAACAAAAAAAAAAAATACATAAAGTTACTGTAGAAACAGGCAATGCAAGAGGGACAGTTTGACTCTCCTCTGCATCTCCCTAAAGCAGGAAATAAATCTCTCATATAACAGGTGCCCTCTGTGTATCTAGAAGTAGAAGGACACTCTCATCACCAGGAATTGAAAACATGAGGCCGAGAAGTCTATGTAAACAAACCTTCTTACTGGTTTAATTTCCAAACCCAAACTCTGTTTTAGATGCTTCACTCATTAAGTACACAAAGGCTATGTTTCTTTGCCCTATCCATTCTTCACAAATGTATTGTTTCCTTGTCTAAAAAGTATAAAAGCTTCCTGCTTTGGCCACTTCTTAGGTCCTATTTTTATGAAACCTCCATACACATGAATTAAAACGTGTTTCTATTTCTCCAGTTAATCTCTCTTGTGTCCACTTTGCTACCCTGGGGCTGAGACAGTATAGAATCTGCCTGCAATGCAGGAGACCTGGATTCAATCCCTGGGTCAGGAAGATCCTATGGAGAAGGAAATGGCAATCCACTCCAGTGTCCATTTTATTATTAGTCTAGCCACAGGAACTCAAGAGAGGGAAAGGGGAAATGTCCTCCTCCTGGTAAGTTGGTGAGCCACCAGAGGGCTAGCTGGTCCCCCCTTCCTACCCTGAGACTGCTGTGGCTGAGAAGACCTGGGGCATCTGACAACGGTGATGGTTGTTCTTGTTTTCACTCACTCAGTCGTGCCCAACTCTTTACAAGCCCATGGACTGCAGCATGCCAGGCTTTCCTGTCCTTCGCCATCTCCTGGAGTTTGCTCAAACTGATGTGCATTGAATCAGTGATGCCATCCAACCATCTCATCCTCTGTCGTCCCCTTCTCCTGCCCTCAATCTTTCCCAGCATCAGGGTCTTTTCAAATGAGTCAGCTCTTCGTATCAGGTGGCCAAGTATTGGAGCTTCAACTTCAGCATCAGTCCTTCCAATGAATATGCAGGACTGATTTCATTTAGGATGCACTGGTTGGATCTCCTTGCAGTCCAAGGGACTCTCAAGAGTCTTCTCCAACACCACAGTTCAAAAGCATCAATTCTTCAGAACTCAACTTTCTTTATAGTCCAACTCTCACATCCATACATGACTACTGGACTATTTATCAACCTGGCTCATAAGTTAAAGTGTCTGCCTGCAATGCGGGAGACCTGGGTTCGATCTCTGGCTTGGGAAGAGCCCCTGAAGAAGGAAATGGCAACCCACTCCAATATTCTTGCCTGGAGAATCCCATGGAGGGAGGAGCCTGGTAGGCTATAATCCACGGGGTCACAAAGAGTCGGACACAACTGAGCGACTTCACTTTCACTTTCACTTTTCTTTCTAATAATTAGCTCTCTCGATACTGAATATAGTTCCCCGTGCTAAACAGTAAGACCTTGTTGTTTATTTTATGTACAGTAGTGTGTACATGTTGGAGAAGGCAATGGCACCCCACTCCAGTATTCTTGCCTGGAAAATCCCATGGACGGAGGAGCCTGGTCGGCTGCAGTCCATGGGGTCACAAAGAGTTGGACACAACCGAGCGACTTCACTTTCACTTTTCACTTTCATGCATTGGAGAAGGAAATGGCAACCCACTCCAGTGTTCTTGCCTGGAGAATCTCAGGGATGGCGCAGCCTGGTGGGCTGCCGTCTATGGGGTCGCATAGAGTTGGACACGACTGAAGCGATTTAGCAGCAGCAAGAGCAGCAGTATGTACCTGTTAATTCCAAATTCTTAGTTTATCCCTTTTCTTGGATGAACTCTGGAAATGACTTTTCTGGATTCTCTGAAGGTTCTCATGTGGGATGCCTCCTTGCATATTTAGTTAGGCCATTTAAAAAAAGGCTTATTGGTTTGAGTCATTATTTGAAATTAATATAAGATCCTACTCATCAATGGCCAGACAATGGACCCTTTAAATTGGATATATTTAAAGGAAACTTTTTGAGAGCTGTCATTATAAACAACTGTCATATTAGTACTCAAACTGAGAGAGGGAAAAAAGTATAATGTCTAGCCTTAAAGATCCCTTATTCTGAAAAAACAAAAATTAGACTTAAAGATCCAATATAAATTCCTCTTCTTAGGAGAAAGCAAAACAAAACATCTCCAGGCTCTCCTACAAACAATGAAGAAACAAATGATCTGGAAGCCAACATTCAAGGGCTATTAGAAATAACTGTCTTTGTCTTACAAATCTCAACACCAGAAATGCAACTCTAGAAATAAATCAAGGTCCACTTATTTTTACCAGTCCCAAAACTTCACCTAGTCCTCTCAAAATGTTTTTTTTTTTTTCAAAATGTTTGTTGATACTATAAAAGATCAGAATAATCAAGCAAAATTTTCCATACTTAAAAAAAATTTTTTTAATACTAATTACCCTAAGACTTATAATAGAGAGATATAATCCAAAACTCCTAGGAGAAAACTTGAACTTTCTTTCTCTGTCCCTTAAGGTTATACACCTTATTATGTCTTTGAAGTGTAACAGCCCACACTGCCTAAGACTGAGCCCATATTAGCGCCATTGGTAGAACCTGAAACAACAAACAAAAAAGGAAAGAGGCCTTTTTAAATACAAATTGTTAAAAGGTTGCTCCTACATCTCTAATAAATCACAGCCTCCTTATAATTGCTTGTCAAGGGCAAATAAAGATCTTAAATTATTCTCCACAAATAATAAGAGAATTTAGCCATATAAGCAAGTAAATTTCATTTATTCCAACTGTTATTTATCAACTATTGAGTTTTAGTTTACTGGATTAACGGCTAAAGTTTTAAAATGATAACTATGAGATCTCTGGTGGTGCCTTTCTACATATCTATATGTGTACATTGTAGGTACCCTATTTTTCTACCATCGTATGTTGTTACAAAATTAATTTGTAAAAGAGCTTTACGTATTTGACCTAAACAAGCAAGTGCTTTTATAAAAGTTCTCAAAAATATAATAAAAACTAATCCAAGAAGTTTTCAAGTTCACATAATCTAGAATAATCTTTGGTGAATAAAAGCTAAGTTGGTCTAAGTGGCTGAAATAACTCAGTTGGGAGAGCATTAGATTGAAGCGTTTTGGTTTAATTGATACAGGTATGTCTTCAGAGTTGCCAGCACTAAATATAGGGCAGATAAACAACTTCTGTTCTACCTGGGTATACTAGTCAAATGGCCTCATGTAGTCTCTCTAGCAGTATGTCAACAATAACAGCAAAACTTAAGGTAATGTCTAAATGCTTTACTGTCTCATGAAATTGTCATGAGTAATCTAAGTATGTTGTTTAAAAACAAATGATTTAAATAGATGTAAATGAGATAAGACTTTTTAAACTATATTTTTAACAATAATTACTTTATGATATGTCTACATAGTTTCCTAAATCTCTTTAGTAATTATACCATTAGAGTTTTGCAACATTAAATTAAATGATGGGGATTCATTTAATGTCTAGATCATTTCCAAATAAGGTAAAATACTAAAACATTTATTGCTGAACAAGTCTAAGTTTACCTAGTTTTGACCTCTTATTACAAAGACCAAATAAGTTCCAGTCCCAAAGAAGGGCAATGCCAAAGAACATTCAAACTTCCGCACAACTGCACTCATTTCACATACTAGCAAGATAATGCTCCAATCCTTCAAGTGAGGCATTAACAGTACATGAACCGAGAACTTCCAGAGGTACAAGGTTGATTTAGAAAAGGCAGAGAAACCAGAGATCAAATTTCCAACATCTGTTGAATCATAGAAAAAACAAAGGAATTTCAGAAAAACATCTATTTCTGCTTCACTGACTACACTAAAGCCTTTGGCTGTTTGGATCACAACCAATTGTGGAAAATTTTTTAAGAGATGGGAATACCAGACCACCTTGCCTGCCTCGCAAGAAACCTATATGTAGGTCAAGAGGGAACAGTTAGAACTGGACATGGAACAGCAGACTAGTTCAAAATTAGAAACGGAGTATACCAAGGCTGTTACCCCACTTATTTAACTTATTGCAGAGTACATCATGCCAAAAGCTGGGCTGGATGAATCACAAGCTGGAATTAAGATTGCTAGGAGAAATATCAATAACCTCAGATATGCAGATACCACCTTAATGGCAGAAAGTGAAGAGGAACTTGGAGCCTCTTGATGAAGGTGAAAGAGGAGAGTGAAAAGCTGGATTAAAACTCAACATTCAAAAAACTAAGATAATGATATCCAGTTCCATCACTTCATGACAAATAGATGGGGAAACAAGGCAAATAGTGACAGACTTTATTTTCTTGAGCTCCAAAATCAATGAGAATGGTGACTGCAGTCGTGAAAATAAAAGATGCTTGCTCCTTGGAAGAAAAGCTATGACAAAGCTAGACAGAACATTAAAAAGCAGAGACCTCACTTTGCCAACAAAGGTCTGTCTACTCAAAGCTACGGTTTTTTCCAGTTGTCATGTGCAGATGTGAGAGTTGGACCATACAGAAGGCTGAGGGCCAAAGAATTGATGCTTTTGAAATGTGGTACTGGAGAAGACTCTTGAGAGTCCCTTGAACAGGAAGGAGATCCAACCAGCCCATCCTAAAAGAAATCAATCCTGAATATTCATTGGAAGGATTGATGCTGAAGATGAAGCTTCAATACTTTGGCCACCTGAAGAGAAGAGCCAACTCATTGGAAAAGACCCTGATGCTGGGGAAATCTGAGGGCAGGAGGAGAAGGGGGTGACTGAGGATGAGATGGTTGGATGGCATCATTGATTCAACAGATAAGAATTTGAGCAAACTCTGGGAGACAGTGAAAGACAGGGAAGCCTGCCATGCTGCAGTCCATGAGGTCACAAAGAATCGAGCACAACTAAGCAACTGCCCAACAACAATGACAAAATAAGTTTCGGTTGATTAGTTAATGTATTTAATGGTTTATTGTACTATGAAATAGCTTATGTTTCAAGAAATTGTAAAACGTATATAAAGATTTTCCAAGCCACATAATATTACTACAATTAACAATTGTTTACTTCTTTATTTTTACTAAGAAAAATTGTTTCAAAGAATTAAGCTCCAGTTAATCAGTATCAGTATCAGTTCAGTGGCTCAGTCGTGTCCGACTCTTTGCAACCCCATGAACCGCAGCATGCCAGGCCTCCCTGTCCATCACCAACTCCCGGAGTTTACTCAAACCCATGTCCATCGAGTCGGTGATGCCATCCAACCATCTCATCCTCTGTCGTCCCCTTCTCCTGCCCTCAGTCTTTCCCAGCATCAGGGTCTTTTCCAATATGAGTCAGCTCTTCGCATGAGGTAGCCAAAGTACTGAAGTTTCAGCTTCAGCATTAGTCCTTCCAATGAACACTCAGGACTGATCTCCTTTAGGATGGACTGGTTGGATCTCCTTGTAGTCCAAGGGACTCTCAAGAGTCTTCTCCAACACCACAGTTCAAAACATCAATTCTTCAGCACTCAGCTTTCTTTATAGTCCAACTCTCACATCCATACATGGTCACTGGAAAAACCATGGCCTTGACTATATGGACCTTTGTTGACAAAGTAATATCTCTGCTTTTTGATATGCTGTCTAGGTTGGTCATAGCTTTTCTTCCAAGGAGTAAGTGTCTTAATTTCATGGCTGTAGTCACCATCTGCAGTAATTTTGGAGCCCAAGAGAACAGTCTGTCACTGTTTCCATTATTTCCCCATCTATTTGCCATGAAGTGATGGGACTGGATGCCATGATCTTAGTTTTCTGAATGTTGAGTAGAACAGCCTGGAAAATGGCAGAGTACAAGGACTTACACTCATCTTCTCCTGCTGTGAGAACTCCAAAACTGCAGCTCTCTGCTAAACAACCACTGACTGGAGAACACTGGATCCCACCAAAAAAAAAAAATACCCCATGTCCAGGAGCAAAGGAGAAGCCCTAGCAAGATGCTAAGAGGCATGAAATTGCATTTAGAATCAAACCCCTTACCCGCCAGAGACACTCAGAGGGCTCAAATGAACCTTTTGAGCACCAGGACCCAGAGACCCTGCAGACACTGAGCCAGAACCGTTTGAGTGTCTCCTGCAGAGATATGGGTCAGCAGTGGCCTGCTGCAGGGACAGGGGCTCTGGGTGCAGCAGACCTGGGTATGACATAAGCCCTCTTGCGGAGGTCGCCATTAACCCCACAACAGAGCCACCAGAACTTACACAGGACTGGGGAAACAGACTCTGGGAGGGTTCAAACAGAACCTTGAATTAAAACCACACTCACAGAAAACTAACCAAACTGATCACATGGACCACAGCCTTGCCTAACTCAGTGAAACCATGAGCCACGCCCTGTAGGGCCACCCAAGATGGACGGGTCATGGTGGAAGGTTCTGACAAAATGTGGTCCACTGGAGAAGGGAATGGCAAACCACTTCAGTATTCTTGCCTTGAGAACCCCATGAACAGTATGAAAAAGCAAAAAGATAGTTTCTTCTAACACCTGGCTTTGACTCTCCAAACTAACATTTCCAAATTTCTGCTATCCTTTTCATTTGATATCACTGAGAATTAAAACTGCCCTATTACCTGAAGGCCTGCAAACTGATGCTAGATGACTTGATATAAACTTCAGAGAAATTGCCACAGTCTTCATGCCCTGCTGCATGAGTCATTCAGAAAAACTTACTGATGATATTTTCAGAGACATTTCAAACTGTAAGAGATGCTTCAACCCTGATATCTAGATATCTTGAATGACTGGCCTCTGGGCTCAGAAACTGGTTTATAATCTGCTCCAATCATTAACCTCTGTTTTTCTTTTGTCTCCATGGACATGCTTCTTATTAAATATACAATTGCTTGAAGTATAGACCTAATTTTGGGAATCCACCTGTATCACCACCTACGCAAATGGGTCTAAGTGAACTAGCCTATTGTGAAGGCCAAGAGACTGGTTCAATGAGATGGGAAAATATACCAGCTCAAATTTTAATATGTGAAACTTTCATGGAAGTTTCAGAGCAGAAAACTCTTGGGGCCCAGGGCCCACTGCCCCTAAATGTGCCTCAGTGGCATATTGATTATTTTGAATTAAAGCTACTTAGGGAAGCTCCAATGCAAGAGTCTTCCCAGGTGATGCCAGTGGTAAAGAACCCTTCTGCCAATGCCGGAGACATAAAAGATGCAGGTTCAATCCCTGGGTTGGGAAGATCCCTGGAGGAGGGCACAGCAACCCATTCCAATATTCTTGCCTGGAGAATCCTATCAGCAGAGGAGCCTGGCGGCCTACAGGGTTGCAAAGAGTCAGACAGTACTGAAGCAACTTGGCACAATGCAAGAGAGACACTTTAACTCTTCTCTCTCTCTCCCTGAAGCTGGAAATAAATCTGTCATGTGAAAAGTACACTCCCTGCATCTGGAGGTTGAAGGACATTCTTATCACTAGAGATAGGGAACTGGGAGCCAAAAAGCCTGTGTAAACAAACTCTGTTACTTCTTTAATTTGCAAGCCCAAACTCTGTTTAGATTCTCCACAAATTAAATACCCAAAAGTTATGCTTCTTTGTCCTGCCCATTCTTCACAATGTGTTGTTTATTTTTCTAGAAAGTATGAAAGCTTTCCTGCTTTGGCACTTCTTAGGTTCCATTTCTACCAGACCTCTATACACATGAATTAAAATGTGTTTCTTTTTCTCCTGTTAATCTCTCTTGTATCCATATTATTATTTGTCCAGCCACAAGAACTCAAGAGAGGTAGGGAGGGGAAATTTCTCCCCTTCCCAATAAGAGGAAGAATGAAACAGTTCTAAGTCATACTTAGAATTCAGAGGAGAAATCCCTGGTTGTAATCTGTTTATAAACAATCTGTCTAGTTTTCTTTATGCATACTTAAACAACGTAAATTCAATTTGTTTAATAATTATTCAAAGTACAGGTTGCTATTAGGTACTCCTTTGTGTAGTACTGGCTTTTTAAATATACATGGTCTTGTCTTTTAGAATTTATAATCCAATTCAGAGAATAAAAATGTTTATCAGTCTCTGAAATCCTTCAAAAACAGCTATTCTTTATCTCAACTGTAGGGAGCTTCAACTTACAATAGGATGTCTTTCAAGACATTACATATTATTTGAAACTCAGAATGTCCTCATCTGTGAAAACAATGATTATGAGAGTAAGTTCCCAGACCTGTGTACCAAAATAAAAAATTCAGAAAAAAAGACATTAAACAAAGAGATGCTGAATCAAGTTCCCAGCTGATACTACTATCAGAATGTAAACACCCTTTGGACTCTTCACCTTTGGGGGAACTAATAAGAACCTGGTGAAAGAACATACTTCTAAAATTTAAATAACAGTTTCAAGGAGTCCAGTGATCCCCGAACCACCCAGGAATCCCCCACTAAGAAGGGCTGATTCAGGTGGACTCCCCTGGTGGTCCAGGGGCTAAGACGCCATGCTCCAATGGAGGGGACCTGGGTTCAATCTCTGGTTGGGGAAGTAGATCCCACACGCCACAACTAAGAGTTCACATGCCCCAACTAAAACATCCCACATACCACAAGGAAGATCAAAGCTCCTACAGGCCACAACTAAGACCCAGGGCAGCCAAATAAATTAATAAGAAATGTAAGCCACACATTTGAAGAAGAGAAGAAAAAAAAACAGAAGGGCTGATTGAGACATTTGAGTGACATTAACAAGATGATGGAATAGAAAGTCCCACCTCTTGATCCCCCAACAGAGACATCAATAAAGCAAAAATACTTGGGCCAAGATACCTTTATGAGGCTTTCAGTATCCAATTAAGAATTTGCAACACCCCAAAAGAGCACAAAACCAGGAAAATAAAATGGTTTCACTTTATTCATGTCAGCCCCTCCCTCAAGCCACCAGTTCAGGGCTGAGACCACTCAGCCTGCAATCTGATCTTCAGGGGAAAGAATGAGTGACATGTCCGCCTAGAATCTGTACGTAGCCTTTCAGGAACTGCTCAAGAGACTTATTTCTGTCTCACTTCATTCAGAGCACTGAGGCAACCAGCATAGTTAAAACACCTGGGGGCAGATAAGGGCAAGGGAGAGATGGCTTCACTAGTGAATTCTACAAACATTAAACAGATTTAATGCGAACTCATCTCAAAATCTTCCCCAAAAATTGGCCTGATAAAATGGCCTGATACCAAAGCCAGACAAAGACACTACAAGAAAAGAAATTACAGGCCAATAACCCTGATAAATATAGATGCAAAAATCCCCAACAACAACAACCAAAAAACCAGCAAGTCAAATTTAAAAACAGCACATTAAGAGGATCATAGGCCATAATCAAGGTGGATTTATCCCCGATTGATTTATCCCTGATGCAAGGATGGTACCACATAAGCATATCAATGAATAGGATGCATCACATTAACAGAATGAAGGATAAAAATTATATAATCATCTCAATAGAAGTGGGCTTCCCTGATGGCTCAGCTGTTAAAGAATCTGCCTGCAAGGCGGGAAACCTGGGTTCGATCTCTGGGTTGGGAAGATCCCTGGAGGAGGGAAAGGCTACCTGCTTCAGTATTCTGGCCTGGAAAATTCCATGGGCTGTATAGTCCATGAGGTCGCAAAGAGTCGGATGCACTGAGCGACTTTCACTTCACTTCACTCAGTAGAAGCAGAACCAGCCTTTGACAGAAGTCAACATTCTTTCATGATAAAAACTCTCAACAAATTATGCATAGAAAGAATGTACCTTAACATAATAAAGACCATATATGACAAGCCCACAGATAATATCGTACTCAATGAAAGTGAAAGTGTTAGTCACTCAGTCACGTCCAACTCTTTGCGACCCCACGGACTGTATAGCCTGCCAGGCTCCTTTATCCATGGAATTCTCCAGGAAAGAATACTAGAGTGGGTTGCCAGTCCCTTCTGCTTCCCAACTCAGGGATCAAACTCAGGTCTCCTACATTGCAGGCAGATTCTTTACTGTCTGAGCCACCGGGGTGAAAACTTAAAAGCCTTTATCTAAGGTCAGGAATGACACAAGAATGTTCAGTCATACTGCTTCAACAGCGCTAGGACTCACTCTCCTGCCTCAAGGTAAAAAAGGAGCATGTCTAGAAAAGGAAGGAAGGTTTGGAATGCTCATCTGAGAGAGATTACTAAAAACTTAAATCATTTTTGTATAAGATACCTATGTATATTCATATGGGAGACTGAAACTTTCTAAGTAGTGATGTCACTTTCTCATTAAGTATTTATTAATTGCATGCTGATATTGTCACCAAAAGAATCACTGTGTACTAGACCTAGGTCACTCATTTTCCCTTCTCAGAAGTTGCCCTAACAGTGGGAATATGCTGAAATTTTAAAAGATCAGCATTTTTCATTTCATTTCATAGAATACAAGAATGAGCCTAGGGTGGTACTGACATTTTTGCCTTTCAACTTTGCTTTTCAGATACAAAGAATAAATTTAATCTCATTCTGGATAAATTTATTGTAGCCACAGCCTATCCAGGATAGTATTTGGCTTAAGAAAAAGAACACTGTTTCACAAATCAACAAAATAAAAGATATGGGTACAAACATAGGTTTTGCAACTTACTATTTATGTAGTCTAAACTCCCTGAAACTTTGTTTTTATCCCTAGGGAGAGGGCACTTATATATTGTCAGCTATTCATGTGATGAGCATTAAATAAAATTGTATCATTGTGAAGACTGCAAGTTTTACCCATTGAAAGACCAAGTCCCAAAGACCTGTATCACCATGGCAAGTGAGTAAGTTTAAGATTTTCTTAATCTTTCCCCAAAGGACCTAAGACTATATAGTCAGCAGAGAACATACTCACACTTTCCAAGGGATTTTGGACACAGGGTTTAATCTGACACTGAAACATCACATGTTACCTCTGTTAGAGTACCAGAATATGGGGGTAAAGTCACAAATGCAATCCTGTCAAATTCCTGCTAAAAGTGGATTCACAGAGCCCTCCAGTGCCTGTTTGTTCCCTCTCTTGTTCCCAAACATAAAAGTACTATGAACAATACTTGGTAATTAGCAGAAACCCCATATTGTTTCTTTGGACTGTGGTATAAGACCTATGCAGTAGAGAAGCCAATTAAAAACTTCTAACTGCCCCCATCAAGATTTTAATTTTCCTGAAAGTATTTCACCCCTGGTTGGTGGTTGATGGCAGAGACTAGGGCCACCGTTAAAGACCTTAAGGATGCATGGTTGCTAGTTCTCATCACATCCCCATTTAATTAACCAACCTGGAATGTATTTAAAAAAGAAGAAAAGGATGTATCCTGGATAATGACAGCATAAGGCAACCTCAATCAGAAAGCAACCCCAACAGCAGCTGCTATGTCCGATGTGGCCTCTTTGCCAGAACAGATTACTGTGGCCTTGGATGTGCACTCAGTCGTGTCCTACTCTTTGCAGCCCCACAGACTGTAGCCCACCAGGCTCCTCTGTCCATGGGATTTTCCAGGCAAGAATACTGGAATAGATTGCCATTTCCTACTCCAGGGGATCTTCTCAACCCAGGGGTCAAAAAGTGGGCAGGCAGATGTTTTTACCACCTGGGATGGCCTTGGGTGCATGTTATGCTATCACTGATCTGATGAACACGTCATTTTCCATTCCTACTGGAAAGATCAGAAATTGTTTGAATTTACTTGAAGCAAATATGTGTATATATTTATGAAAAAAAACAAAACTAGGTTAATGCTTTTGCCTTCTGACATAATATAGTCATTGACATCTGAACTGGTCATTCAGCAAGACACAGCATCGGTTCACTTTGCTGATGGTACCATGTTGATCGGACTGGATGAGCAAGAAGTTCCACACATATTATAGGCCTTGGTATAACATATGTGTTCCAAAAAGTAGGAGTTAAACTATACGAAAATTCAGGGAAATGCTATATAAGTAATATGCAAGAGTCCAGGGCTCTGGGACAAGTCATGACATTCTTTCTAAACTAAGGAACAAATTATTGGACCTTGTCTCTGTGAACAAAGAAGGAAGCATAATGTCCGATATTTGTCTTTGGGTTCTGAAAGTAACATATTACACACTAACAAGACCGCTGGTATGTTTAACATGTGGCATGACAGTCTGAGTGGGCTCAAAGCAGGAGAGAGACTTGCAGCAGGTCCAGGCTGAGTGCTTGGACCACATGGCTTGGCAGATCCATCAGTATGTAAGGTATGAGTGATGGGAGAAGATACCATGTGGAATATGAGACAAGCTCCCAAAGTAAAATCACAATGGACATCCTTAGGATTCTTATCAAACTATGTCATCTGTAGCAGTGAGTTGTACGGTATTTAAAAACATAATAATAGGTCTCTGGAGTGCTATCGGACCTTCATAAACACCAGAGCCTGATCAGTGGAGACTCAGGTGACCAGTGGGCCGGAACTGCTCATCATGGGGTGGGTTCTGCCAGACCTTCCCTAAGTCAGCTCAAGAGAGCCATGTGGCCAAAACTGAATTCCTTCCCTGGGTTCCACCCACCTCCAAGTGTCAAATCCAGATACAAGGGTATAAAATCTCAGCACTTCCTTCAAAATGGAACACCTCAGAAAGGCCATACTAGTTCCAGGGTTCCCCTTGAGATGGTTGAGGCCCTTGTCACAACTGCATCACAGCTCAACTCCCCCCTCTTACCATAAGAATGGTAAGAACTTCCTTTGATTCCCCATGGATATTGATCTCAAGGACATATTTCAATAAATTTCTTGCAAACAAATGTGCACCTGAGAATGTTTTCCTCCAGAAAACTTACCTAAGATATACATACCAAAATCATATTCAGTTAGATGGAAGGACGGAAGGGGAAATAAAGAAACTTTACTTCTAGGTTTTGATAAATGTGAATTGAATTAATTTCTAATTTATAAGGAAAAAAGAGAGGAAAAAAGGAAGAGAGGGAGGAAAAGGAAAGGCAAAAGAGACTCCCCTCCTCATGTTTGATAAACACACCTTCCTATTCCTTGAAAAGCTATGTAGTGAGTTGTGTAGCCTTTCACTTCACAAGTTAACTGAAGTAAAGAATAACATTACTCCAGACAAAAACTACCATTTGCTACTCAACAAAGAAGCTAAACATTTTAACCCAAACTCTACTTGTTTTTACCTCCTGTGAAAATCCTGAATTTCACTCATTTACTTTAAATAAATATTTATTTAGCATTTATAATATGTCAAGCACTGATCTGTTTCTATAATATAGTAGCATTATCTTTATGTACACTCTTAAATCTATAAGCCAAATAGATATTTCAAATATTATTGGATATCATGCTATTCCTAGCCACTTACTTTCCTTCTCTTTTACATTTCATTTATACCTCATTGCAAGTCACAAAGTCAATAAAGCAATGATAATCAGAGTAGATATCAAAAGGACATTTAAATTGGAACAGTTTTCTATTTACTGAAAATATCCTGAAGGACATTTTTTCAAGCAGTTACACATTTACATAGGACACTCAGTAATATCATACTTGCAAAATAGCTAGACATTTTGGCATTTTGGATTTGAGATGATGAGATTAAAATGGCAATATATGAAAACTGTGATTTGGACTAAATGAGAAAAGATGAGGACGGAATAATATTTTATGAATGAATATGTCAAGGTGAGTATAGCAAAAGAAAAAAAATTTATGGAAAAATATTTCTGAAAAGACACAATATTTAAGTTCCTCTTATTAATATTATACTTATATAAGTCAATGAATAAAATTACACTCTGGTTCTAAACACAAAAATCTAGGTTGATTTATAAGAGTTCAAATACAGATATAAGAGAAATTAATTTGGTTATTTGAAGTGTGAAATGAAGAATTAGCTTTAGTTAAAACCATAAGTGAAACCTCAGGTCACAGGTGTCAGTTCAGTTCAGTTCAGTCGCTCAGTCGTGTCTGACTCTTTGCGACCCCATGAATCGCAGCACGCCAGGCCTCCCTGTCCATCACCAACTCCCGGAGTTTACTCAAACTCACGCCCATCGAGTCGGTGATGCTATCCAACCATCTCATCCTCTGTCATCCCCTTCTCCTCCTGCCCCCAATCCCTCCCAGCACCAGGGTCTTTTCCAATGAGTCAACTCTTTGCATGAGGTGGCCAAAGTATTGGAGTCTCAGCTTCAACATCAGTCCTTCTAATGAACACCCAGGACTGATCTCCTTTAGGATGGACTGGTTGGATCTCCTTGCAGTCCAAGGGACCCTCAAGAGTCTTCTCCAACACCACAGTTCAAAAGCATCAACTCTTTGGCGCTCAGCTTTCTTCACAGTCCAACTCTCACATCCATACATCATCACCGGAAAAACCATAGTCTTGACTAGACGGGCCTTTGTTGGCAAAGTTGTATTAATAGAAAATTTGAAAATGTTGCTAACACCAGTGGGGAATGCCAAGCGTTGGTAGATACAAGAGAAGACTAGAGAGCATGTACAAATGGTAACAACAAAATAAATTAAATCTATACTTAATCTAAACCAATATAAACCTAGATTTCTGTATACCAAGGACAGAGTTTTTCTGAAATATTCAAAATTAGTTCTAATAGTAAAATCTTTAGGACTGTTGACTTGAAAATATATATTTTTATGAGTCATTTATTTGCTAACAAAAATTTTTTTTAACTTAAAGTTGTAAACAGTATTTTCCATAAGGGGTTGAATTTTCTCACTAAATTTAGGACAACTAAATCAGTAAATATAACCTCACTGCTCTTATTACTAATGACCCACCTACCCTGTACATAAAACTGTGCCTTCTTCCATTAAATCAGAACTGTATCAGTGCATCTTACTCCTTAAATAACTTTCTACATTAAATTATTATAATATATTAACTTTAAGATACAACACAAAATCTCATTCTGTCACAGAGTTTACTCAACAAACTAACCTACAGATTTGGAATTTTTCTTAACCTAGTGATTAAGGAGAATGTGAGATTGAAAACTCAAAATACTTAAGTTTCAGAAAGTGAAAAAGTCCAGAACAAAATTATGAAGTCTATTAAACAGCTGAATTATTAAAATGTCATTTTAAAAAACTGTTTAAAATGCCTTTACTAAAGGCAGAATGTAATGAGACACAGAAACACACTACCAGAATGAAAAAAAAAAGAAAGAATTAGAATGAAGTATAAGTCATTTGAAAGTAAGCAGTGGAAATAAATTACAAGGAAAAATAAATACAGTAAAGAAAACACTAATGATTATTTTGAAAAAGAAATCACAAAATCAAGCCCATTTACTGAAAAGGAAGAAAATACAATTTAACAAAGTGAGAAACTAAATATAAGAACCCAAAGATTTTTTAAAATATCTGACTAAAACATTAATAACATACCCCTACACACTTAGTAGAAAAAGAGGTCCAAAACACTGACACCACCAAATGTTGATGAGGACATGGAGCAACAGGAACTCTCATTCATTGTGGATAGTAATGCAAAATGGTACAACCACACTAGAAGATGGTTTGGTCATTTCTTATAAAGCTAAGTAAACTCTTAACATTTAACCCAGCAATTATACTCTTTGATATTTACTCAGATGAGTTGAAAACCTATGTCCACATTAAAAACCTGCAGATGCGTATAGTAGCTTTTTTCATAACTGCCAAAATCTGGAAGAGATGAAGATATCCTTCAACAGGCGAATGGAATAATAAACTATAGTCCATCCAGATAATGGAATATTATTCAGAGCTAAAAAGAAATGAACCCTGGGACTTCCCTGGGAGTCCTGTGGTTAAGAATCCACCTTCCAATGCAGGGGAAGCAATCTGTGGTTAGAGAACTAAGATCCTACATGTTGTGCAGCAGCTAAACCCGCAAATCACAACTACTGAGCCCATGCTCCACAACAAGAGAAGCCCACACACTGTGATGAAGAATCAGAGCAACCAAAATTAAAAGAAGAAGAAGAGAGAGAGACATGAGTCCTAGCATAGGTAGTGAATGGGAACCTGTTGTGAGTCACAGGGAACTCACCTCGGTGCGCTGTGACCCAGATGGGTGGGATGGGGGAGCGGAGGAAGAAACATCCAAGAGGGAGGGGATATATGTATACATGTGGCTGATACGTTTCTTTGGACAGCAGAAAGTAGCACAGCATTGTAAGGCAACTATACCCCAGCCTAAAAAAGAGAGAAAGAGATGAGTTACCAAACTGTGAAAAAGAATGGGAGAAACTTAAATGCATATTATTAAGTGAAAGGAGCCAATCTGAAAAGGCCAAACACTATTAATATATGATTCCAACTACATGACATTATGGAAAAGCAAAACTATATAGACAGTATATACATCTGTGGTTGCAAGGAGTTCTTGGGAGAAGGGATGAACAGGCAAAGGACAATGGATTTTTAGGCCAGTGCTACTATTCTCTGCAACACTATAATGGTGAATACATTTATATTCACTCAATGGTGAATTCCATTTTATTCACTCAATGGTGAGTACCTTGTCATTCTACATTTGTCAAAATCCATAGAATGTGCAACACCACGAGTGGATCTCACTGTGAACTATGAACTTTGGATGATAATGATGTGTTCGTGAAGGCTGTAACACATTGACCACTCTGGTAAGGAATGTTGATAATACCTACATGTAGGGGTAGGGAGCATATGGGAAATCTCTGTACCATCCATTCAGTCTTGCTGTAAACCTAAAACTTCTCTAAAAGCTAAAGCCTCCTTTTAAAAAAGAAACAAAAAAAAGAAGGTGCCTGAAAGAAATGAAGGAAAATATTCAACAAAATAATCATCTCTGCATAGTTAGAATATAGGTCATTTTAATTCTTTTTTATACTTCCCAATTTTCTATGATATATATATATTGCTATTATCCTATATATTATAACAAGAAATTACCCATGCTGTCTATAAAAAGATTTGGAAATTACTGAAAATATTTTAATAGTATAGTAGTAAAGATGATAATCAAAGGTAAATGCATGAACAGTTGTAAAATACTAAAAATATGTTTAAAGAGATAGAGAATATGAATAGACCAACACTGATCAAAGAATTTACTGTTAAGAAATGTTTTAGACCTCAGAGAATTCACTGGGAAAAAAAAAGACTACTATTTAATATGCAGTGTCCAAAAATACTGAAAATATTGAAATGCACTCTAACATATTTTATTAGGAATCTAAGTTGGTAACAGATATTACAATTTATTATTAAGCTGTGATAATTAAGACAATGAAATATTATCACAGGGGCAAACAAATGGATCAATGATTCAGGATAGATAACCCAGAAAGACCCACTCATGAATGACCACAGGAGTAGCATGATGAATCGGTGGATAAAGAATGGACTTTTGAATAAATGATCCTGGGATAACTGAGGAAAATGACACTGGGCCTAACCTCACACCATTCATAAGAATTAATTTCAGGAGGATTAGAGAAGCAAATGTAAAGATAAAATTTAAAAGTTTTAGTAATAGCATTAGAGAATATATTTATGACCTTTGAGAAAAAAAAAATTTTTAAAAAGACACCAAGACCCTGACTATATAAGTAAAGACTGAAAAATTCTAGCAAATTAAAATGAAGAATTAATGTTCATCAAATGTATACAGTATACAGAGGTGAAAATACAAAAGTACAGAGAATATATTTGCAACACATATAACCAACAAAGAGCTAATATCCAAAATATATAAAAACTTTTACAAATCCATAAGTTGGAGACTTCCAGAGTAAATATTCTAAACCACATTAAACAAAGAGTTTAAGTCTGATAAAAAGATGGAGGGGGGCTAAATAAGGGTTAAAACAAGCAAGACATATTAGGAAATAGTCTGTGTCTGTGACAGTAGGGTAAAAAGAATTGTATTCTGAAAACCTCTAGTCCACTGGACATACATGCCTTTCTCCATTGACTGGGGAGAAGTAAAGGCTTTAAAACACACCACACACACACCCACACACACACCCACACTTCTAGATCATAAGGAAATTTCCGCTAGTCTCAACACAGCTCTGGCTCCTCCCGAAATGAGTCACTCAAATGTAACTTGTCCACAAAAACTTCCTTACAAATGAGTAATCAATAAAGAGCCAACACAAGATCTGCACAAAGATTCCACCAGAGTAAACAAATAGGGAAAGACAATTGAAAACATTCTCCAGAAAACATTGCTGAAGAATAAGCAAAAATTGTGACCCACTCACTTCACCATGAAATTAATATATATTAGTAATTTCTCCTTGAACTGAAAACAAAATAATTCCTGTATACACACTGTGATCAGTTTTTAAAAATTAAGAAAAGATCTCACCTATAATAATAATAATAAAGGACAAAACAACTAAGATTTTATTAAGTAAAAAGTGTGTGATATCTATACAAAGAGATTTTAAAATAATATTAAAGGACACAAAACTAGACTTAAACAAATGAGGAAGCATACCATATTCTTGGTTAGTAAGAGTCAATACTGTTAAGATATAAATTCTCCTTAAATTAATCTGTAAATTCAATGCAATCCCAACAAGAGTACTAATAGGACCAATTCAGAGAAAAAATGGCTGCCAGAGGTGGGGGATGGAGAGTGAATAAAATGGGTGAAGGAAGTCAAAGGTACAAACTTTCGATTACAAAATAGTCATTGGATGTACAGTACAACACGGTTGCTGCTGCTGTTTAGAAGCTTCAGTCATGTCCAACTCTGTGTGACCCTATGGATTGCTACCCTCCCGGCTCCTCTGTCCATGGGATTCTCTAGGCAAGAGTACTGGAGTGGTTTGCAATGCCCGCCTTCAGGGGATTTTCCCAACCCAGGGGTCAAACCCGGGTCTTCTGCATCACAGGCAGATTCTCTACTGCTGATCCACCAAGGAAGCCCATACAACATGATAACTATAGTTAATAATATCACATTGAATATTTGGAAGTTGCTAAGAGTTAATCTTAAAAGTTCTCACTACAAGAGAAAAAATTCTGTAATATGTATGCTTGACAGATGTTGACTAGAGTTCCTGTGCAGATCATTTTGCAATATATACAAATATCATTATGTTGTACAGTTGAAACTAAAATAATGTTGCATGTCAATTATATCTCAATATAAAAAATACTAACAGGATTTTTCCACTAGGCAATCAGATTCTAAGTTTTGTATATAAATGCATAAACAAGTAATATGTGATCAAATAATTTTTGACAAGGGTACCAAGACCATAATCAGGAAAAGACAGTCTTTTCAGCAATATTGGAAGAACTGGATATCCACACACAAAAAGGTGAGGTTGGACTCTCATCTTACAACATATACAAAAGCTAACTCAAAATGGATTAAGACCCAAGTGAAAGAACTAAAACTATAAAATCTTTAGAAGAAAACATAGTGGGGGAAGCTTTAGGACATTGGATTCGGCAATGACATGTTGGATATGACACCAAAAACACAGGAAGCAAAAGAGAAAAAAAAAGATAAAGTGAACTTCATCAAAATTGTGACACTTGTGCAACAAAGGACACTATCTACAGAGTGGAAAGGGAATGCAACATGATGTAGCCACTGGCCAAACAGTATGGCTGTTTCTGAAAAAAATGAAGCATAGTTACTATAGGATTCAGTAATTCTACTTACTGGGTGTATATCAAGGCTGTATATTGTCACCCTGCTTATTTAACTTATACGCAGAGTACATCATGAGAAACACTGGGCTGGAAGAAGCACAAGCTGGAATCAAGATTGCTGGGAGAAATATCAATAACCTCAGATATGCGGATAACACCACCCTTATGGCAAAAAGTGAAGAAGAACTAAAGAGCCTCTTGATGAAAGTGAAAGAGGAGAGTGAAAAAGTTGGCTTAAAGCTCAACATTTAGAAAACTAAGATCATGGCATCTGGTTCCATCACTTCATGGCAAATAGATGGGAAAACAGTGGAAACAGTGACAGACTTTATTTGGGGGGGGGGTCCAAAATCACTGCAGATGGTGATTGCAGCCATGAAATTAAAAGACATGTGCTTTTTGGAAGAAAAGTTATGAACAACCTAGACAGCATATTAAAAAGCAGAGACATTACTTTGCCAACAAAGGTCCATCTAGTCGACGCTATGGTTTTTCCAGTGGTCATGTATGAATGTGAGAGTTGAGCTATAAAGAAAGCTGAGCACCGAAAAATTGATGCTTTTGAACTGTGGTGTTGGAGAAGACTCTCAAGAGTCCCTTGGACTGCAAGGAGATCCAACCAGTCCATCCTAAAGGAGATCAGTCCTGGGTGTTCATTGGAAGGACTGATGCTGAAGCTGAGACTCCAACACTTTGGCCACCTCATGTAAAGAGTTGACTCACTGGAAAAGACCCTGATGCTGGGAGGGATTGGGGGCAGGAGGAGAAGGGGACGACAGAGGATGAGATGGTTGGATGGCATCACCAACTCAATGGACACAAGTCTGAGTTAACTCCGGGAGTTGGTGATGGACAGGGAGGCCTCGCGTGCCGCAGTCCACGGGGTCGCAAAGAGTCGGGCACGACTGAGCAAATGAACTGAACTGAACTGAACTAAGAGTGACCAGAAACAGATCTAATACAATAAAATATTTTGAGTCATTGAGAAAGATGATTATTTAATAAATAGTATTGAAATAGTCTTGTGGAAAATAATATAATTGGATTCATATATCCCATCTTATGCTGAGAAAAATTCCAGATTTATCAGACTCAAATAATAGAGGCTTCCATGGTGGCTCAGACGGCAAAGAATCTGCGTGCAGTGTCAGAGACCTGGGTTCAGTTCTTGGGTTGGGAAGATCCCCTGAAGAAGGGAATGGTTACCCACTCCAGTATTCTGGCCTGGGAATTCCATGGATAGAGTAGCCTGGTGGGCTGCAGTCCATGGGGTCACAAAGAGTCAGACGTGATTCACTGAGAAAGACTCTGATGGTTCAACCAGCAGTTCTCAAGCTGCATTCCAGGGAACACCTGTGGGTCCCTAAGATGCTTTAAGGGGACCATAAAGTCAAAACCACTTTCATAATAAAAAGAAGATGTCATTTGCCCTTGTCACTGATTGATATTTGTGATAATGGTGCAAAAGCATTGGTGGATAAACTATTGGTGCCTTAGCATGAATAATAGTGGTATCAATCGGCACTAAATTGTCCATGGGGTCGCAAAGAGTCAGACAAGATTGAGCGACTTCCACTTCCACTTTCTTTCATAAAGAAATTAGAAAAATTTATGTGAAAAAAATTTTACGATCTTGAGATAAGGAAATTCTAAATGCGCTTTCCAACTTAAAAGCCATAAAAGAAAAGACTAATTTGACTACAGTTAGTTTTTATTTAAAAAAATACATGGAAAAATCAAGAGAAGTTTTTTTTTTTTAAGAGCAAAACTAAAAGTAACTTGCAACTTATTCATTGTCAAATGATTAATCTCCCTTATATAGTAAAAGTTTCTCCAAATCAGTATTTCTCAGAGAAAATAAGGAAAATGGAGGAAAATCTAGAGACATTTCATGGGCTCCTGGTCATTAGAAAAATTGTGCCAACTTTCTCACAGGAAGAGAAACATATATAAAGATACACTGAAATGTCAATTTTCACCTATAAATTTGGCAAAGATTAGAAAGCTTAATAGAGCATAGAGAAGCTGGCATTTTTATACATTGCTGGTTGATGTGTAAGTGAGTTTAAGATCTATAGACAATTTGGCAATATTTATCAAAATTTCCAAGGTTTCCTGCATTTTGACTCAGCAATTCCACTTCTAGCAACTTATCCTACAGATGGTCTCATGCAACGTACATACATCCTATTCCCAAACAACATATTTAGCTTTTGCTCCAAGGCTATGCCTATTGCCTCTAGCAAGTTTACTTTGCTGGCTCTTTTTAAGGTATTCATAATGGTGTGTTCTCTATGCTTCCTCCTACAAATACTGTTGCTTAATTTCTAAAGCTTTCATCATCATTTCCACCTATCTGGTGGACTGGGGTTTCAGCTGTCTCCTGGCTTGTGTTCTTTTTCTTTCTCATTCCCCTTGTTGCTTTCAGATGATTTTTAGAAAGAGAAAAGGTAAATGCCAACTATATATGCTACCATCTTCAAACCAGAAGTCCTCATGGGTCTTTGAATTCTCTAGTCCCTTGGCTTCTGAAATTCAACTCCCTCCCACTTTTCCTTTTCCTGTCTGTCCTATCCTCCTCATTTACCTTCATAAATTCTTCTGCCTAAGACATCACGTAAATGCTATTGCATCTTAGGATGTCATTCTTGGTCCACACACTTCTCCTGACAAATTTTTCTGAAGTAATCCCACCTATTCTCTGGGTTTTAGCTACCACCATGTTCTTGTCCCCTCCCCCAAATCTTTAGCATTGACCTGCCTCATCAGACTTTTGCTTCAGTTCATCTTGTATTACTTAAGCCCTTCAAACAATGAATATGTAAGATGCATCAGGTAAAGGCTGACTGACTAGCAATCTGAATTTATAAATACTGCTTTGATATATTGCACTCTAATTTCCTCTTTCCTATGTTGTGTAATTTTCTAGCCAGCAGATACTACTTAACTGACTTTCTAATTATTGGGCCCGGAAATGCATAATAATTGAGGTGATTCTCTTTTCAGAGTTGTTTTCTGACATAGAAAATTAGAAATTATAAACTTGGGTAAATCTTTGAAGATCTGTATGTTACTTATCTTTGTGTTAGAAACATTATAGCTAGTCAGACTTTTAGTACTTTAAACCATACACTCAAACATGAAAGAAAAAAAAATCATTAGTCCTGACCTGACACTGAATATGCCCTTATTTTCACATCCCACAGACTTCTAATCTGTTTTCTCAGTTTAAAAAAAAAAAAAGCACCTCATCCAAAAGTTCTGAAGAACTTCCCTGATGGAACAGTGTATAGTAATCTGCTGCCAATGCAGAGGACACAGGTTTGATCCCTGGTCCCGGAAGATTGCACTTGCCACAGAGCAACTAAGCCTGTGTGCCACAGTGACTGAGTCTGCGTTCCGGAGCCCACAAGCTGCAACCACTGAAGCCGGGGCACCCTCAGCTTGTGCTCTGCAACAAGAGAGGCCACCGCGATGAGAGGCCTGAGCACCGCAACGAAGAGTAGCCCCCACTCTGCACAGCTAGAGAAAGCCTGCGCACAGCGATGAGATACTCAGCGCAACCAAAAATAAAAAAATAAAAAGTGTTCCCAAAAAATGGTGGACCCATTTATATGAAAGCCCTTGTGCTAGATGCTTTGAAAGATGTAAAAATGAATAAATAGAGGCTCAACCCTTCCAGGGGTTTATAGTCTAGGGAGGACAAAACAAATAGCAAGCATCATTCCTCCATGTGAAGAATATAATACGTGCCAGAAGAAGTGTAAAGATAAAGAGCCTCCGAAAATAACTGGAAGAAGAAATAATATCTGGATAGGACAATGGAGAGTGAGCGGGTCAGGAAGAGTTTGAGGTAGACCTTGAGACGATCAGAAAAAAATGAGTAGAGCTTTGCTACAGAAAAGTCTGAGGGCAGAAGAGAAGAGGTATTGTGAGGACACTCCAGTCCCATGGTTTTTAATGTTACGTGAACACTAGCTCACTAGGAGAATATTTCATTTTCAGCATCCCCTCCTGACACACACACACAAGCCAAGGTTGAGAACCATTATTTTATGCAGAGAGAATAGCATGCGTCCTACATAAGAAGACATGAAATGTAAATATAGTCTAGGAAACTGAAGGACCTGTTTCTGTTTAAACATAAGATACAGGTAAGAAAGTGTTAAGGGCTTCCCAGATGGCACTAGTGGTAAAGAACCTGCCTGCCAATGCAGAAGATGTAAGAGACGTGGGTTCGATCCCTGGGTCGGGAAGATCCCCTGGTGAAGGGAATGGCTACCCACTCCAGTATTCTTGCCTGGAGAATCCCATGGACAGAGTAGCCTGGCGGGCTACAGTCCATGGGGTTGCAAAAAGTCGGACACAGCTGAAATGACTTAGCATGCTCAGAAGAAAGTGACAAAAGAGACACTAGATTGGGGTCAGATCATGCAAACTTGCCTCACATTGATACTTCTGTTGTAAGGATGTAAGATCTGACCTACTTCCTTTTCGTCTTCATTTACTGTGGTTCAGAGATACAAATGTCTCCAAGTTTCTTTAGAGATAAAGTCTGTTTCATTTTTCTTTGTTTTGAAGGAATTTTCAAAAGGAGGACTCAGAAATACCTTTGTCATCTTGAAAAGGGGCTACCCCTTCCTTTCCTTTTGGCATTCAATTTAATTTTACAACATTAGGTCCTTATCTTGACTGATGCAGACGTTTTATCTAGTTTTCTCCAGGTTAATTTCAGTCTAATTTACTGATGTTTTAGTTGAATTCCTAATTTGGTTCCAGCAACTGCTGCCACAGTAGTTATTAGGAATGTGGAAATCTAACTTCTGGGTCCTCTGAAAAAGGAATATACCATGGCAGAAAAAAAACAGAAAACATTTCTGACTGCTCCCCCATTTGGAAATTATCTCAAATAACAAGAAACAGAAACACAACATTTTTGCCTACACTGGGAGAAGCAAATAAAAGCAAGCTGCCCTGGCCCTCAGAACCCTTGAATGGCTCCAGAGTTGGAGGCAGTGATGCCGAGGAGCTGAAAACAGATATTTCTTGTAAAACTATACAGCTTGTAACAAAACTCCCAATTCCTCATCCTCAAAGAAGTCAGGCAACTTCCCCAGTCACCACAGGGAAAGAAGTGTTTGTTCTCTGGAAATAACAGAGAGGTACCAGTTTGAAGATTACCAGGCAAATGAAAAAGTGGTGAAAAGAGTTCATACTGAGCAGTGGGATGCTTCTCTTCCTCTTTCCTCTTTCCAGCTCCAGAAAACAGACAGAAAGAAAGTAAACAAAATTCCAAAAATGATGACAAAAGAAAGTTCCAAAATAACAATGAACATCAAAGCTGAGAATGCAACCAATTCAGATTGGCAGGGTATCAGATAAGTCCAGTGTTGTTTTCACGGGGATGGGGCAATAGAATAATTGTCTTACAGTTTAGGCCTGATGGAAATTATGAAAATTAGATTGAGATATATTCTATGGAGGTTTTAGAGCTATGGGAAAATGTTATTCAAATTTTCAAAGAAAAATGATAATTTAAAAATCAGGCAATTATCAGCTTCAGAAAAAAAGAACACAATAGGAAACAAAAGCACAGTGTTAACACATGGCTCCGGAGTGATCAATATTTATGGAGTCAAAAGATACAGACACAATTAGAGGTTTCATAATCAAAAACTGAGACAAAATTATACAGAAAAATAGAAGAAAGGAATAAGAAGCTATGAATGAACTAAATAAAGCATTTATGTTCCAAAGCAAGAAGATAATACATGTTTATGATGAAAGCATGTGCATATTATATATAATGGGGTAAATATCAGAATAAACTTTTAAAACAGTTGAAAGTGGTGATTTCCAAGGACAAGCATGAGAGAAGGCAGAAATGGGGACTACAATTTTTATGCTATACTCTATAATGCCCATTGAATTTTTAACTATTTGGATATAATACTTTGGCAAAAAGCAAATGAAGGGCATTGAGGTTAACATGAAGGTACTATAAAATTCAACATTTCTATTTCTAGATACATACTCTGGAGAAGCTCTCACACATATTTATAAGAGGGTATGTATTCAAAATATTGACCAAATGTGAAATGTCCATCAGATGGAAAGTAACTAAAATGTGCTATGTTTAAATGACAGAAAATCATATAGCAAGTAAAAGCAACCCACTAATTACATAACTGTGTGTGTGTATGTGTAAATAGTGGATTATAAAAACAACATTGTCCAAAAAAAGCAGTTGCAGAATGATTTATACAGAATGAATTCATTTTTTTTTTTTAAATTTTTTTATTAGTTGGAGGCTACTTGCTTCACAACATTTCAGTGGGTTTTGTCATACATTGACATGAATCAGCCATAGATTTACACTTATTCCCCATCCCGATCCCCCCTCCCATCTCCCTCTCCACCCGATTCCTCTGGGTCTTCCCAGTGCACCAGGCTGGAGCACTTGTCTCGTGCGTCCCACCTGGGCTGGTGATCGTTTCACCATAGATAGTATACATGCTGTTCTTTTGAAACATCCCACCCTCACCTTCTCCCACAGAGTTCAAAAGTCTGTTCTGTATTTCTGTGTCTCTTTTTCTGTTTTGCATATAGGGTTATCGTTACCATCTTTCTAAATTCCATATATATGTGTTAGTATGCTGTAATGTTCTTTATCTTTCTGGTTTACTTCACTCTGTATAAGGGGCTCCAGTTTCATCCATCTCATTAGGACTGGTTCAAATGAATTCTTTTTGACGGCTGAGTAAAATTCCATGGTGTATATGTACCACAGCTTCCTTATCCATTCATCTGCTGATGGGCATCTAGGTTGTTCCATGTCCTGGCTATTATAAACAGTGCTGCGATGAACATTGGGGTGCACGTGTCTCTTTCAGATCTGGTTTCCTCAGTGTGTATGCCCAGAAGTGGGATTGCTGGGTCATATGGCAGTTCTATTTCCAGTTTTTTAAGAAATCTCCACACTGTTTTCCATAGCGGCTGTACTAGTTTGCATTCCCACCAACAGTGTAAGAGGGTTCCCTTTTCTCCACACCCTCTCCAGCATTTATTGCTTGTAGACTTTTGGATAGCAGCCATCCTGACTGGCGTGTAATGGTACCTCATTGTGGTTTTGATTTGCATTTCTCTAATAATGAGTGATGTTGAGCACCTTTTCATGTGTTTGTTAGCCATCTGTATGTCTTCTTTGGAGAAATGTCTGTTTAGTTCTTTGGCCCATTTTTTGATTGGGTCATTTATTTTTCTGGAATTGAGCTTCAGGAGTTGCTTGTATATTTTTGAGATTAATCCTTTGTCTGTTTCTTCATTTGCTATTATTTTCTCCCAATCTGAGGGCTGTCTTTTCACCTTACTTATAGTTTCCTTTGTAGTGCAAAAGCTTTTAAGTTTCATTAGGTCCCATTTGTTTAGTTTTGCTTTTATTTCCAATATTCTGGGAGGTGGGTCATAGAGGATCTTGCTGTGATTTATGTCGGAGAGTGTTTTGCCTATGTTCTCCTCTAGGAGTTTTATAGTTTCTGGTCTTACATTTAGATCTTTAATCCATTTTGAGTTTATTTTTGTGTATGGTGTTAGAAAGTGTTCTAGTTTCATTCTTTTACAAGTGGTTGACCAGTTTTCCCAGCACCACTTGTTAAAGAGGTTGTCTTTTTTCCATTGTATATCATTGCCTCCTTTGTCAAAGATAAGGTGTCCATAAGTTCGTGGATTTATCTCTGGGCTTTCTATTCTGTTCCATTGATCTATATTTCTGTCTTTGTGCCAATACCATACTGTCTTGATGACTGTGGCTTTGTAGTAGAGTCTGAAGTCAGGCAGGTTGATTCCTCCAGTTCCATTCTTCTTTTTCAAGATTACTTTGGCTATTTGAGGTTTTTTGTATTTCCATACAAATTGTGAAATTATTTGTTCTAGTTCTGTGAAAAATACCGTTGGTAGCTTGACAGGGATTGCATTGAATCTATAGATTGCTTTGGGTAGAATAGCCATTTTGACAATATTGATTCTTCCAATCCATGAACACGGTATGTTTCTCCATCTGTTTGTGTCCTCTTTGATTTCTTTCATCAGTGTTTTATAGTTTTCTATGTATAGGTCTTTTGTTTCTTTAGGTAGATATACTCCTAAGTATTTTATTCTTTTTGTTGCAAGGTGAATGGTAATTTTCTTAATTTCTCTTTCTGTTTTTCATTGTTAGTATATAGGAATGCAAGGGATTTCTGTGTGTTAATTTTATATCCTGCAACTTTACTATATTCATTGATTAGCTCTAGTAATTTTCTGGAGAGTCTTTAGGGTTTTCTATGTAGAGGATCATGTCATCTGCAAACAGTGAGAGTTTCACTTCTTCTTTTCCTATCTGGATTCCTTTTACTTCTTTTTCTGCTCTGATTGCTGTGGCCAAAACTTCCAACACTATGTTGAATAGTAGTGGTGAGAGTGGGCACCCTTGTCTTGTTCCTGATTTCAGGGGAAATGCTTTCAATTTTTCACCATTGAGGGTGATGCTTGCTGTGGGTTTGTCATATATAGCTTTTATTATGTTGAGGTATGTTCCTTCTATTCCTGCTTTTGGAGAGTTTTAATCATAAATGAGTGTTGAATTTTGTCAAAGGCTTTCTCTGCATCTATTGAGATAATCATATGGTTTTTATCTTTCAATTTGTTAATGTGGTGTATTACATTGATTGATTGCGGATATTAAAGAATCCTTGCATTCCTGGGATAAAGCCCACTTGGTCATGGTGTATGATTTTTTTAACATGTTGTTGGATTCTGTTTGCTAGAATTTTGTTAAGGATTTTTGCATCTATGTTCATCAGTGATATTGGCCTGTAGTTTTCTTTTTTTGTGGCATCTTTGTCTGGTTTTGGAATTAGGGTGATGGTGGCCTCATAGAATGAGTTTGGAAGTTTACCTTCCTCTGCAATTTTCTGGAAGAGTTTGAGTAAGGTAGGTGTTAGCTCTTCTCTAAGTTTTTGGTAGAATTCAGCTGTGAAGCCATCTGGTCCTGGGCTTTTGTTTGCTGGGAGATTTTTGATTACAGTTTCGATTTCCTTGCTTGTGATGGGTCTGTTAAGATCTATTTCTTCCTGGTTCAGTTTTGGAAGCTTATACTTTTCTAAGAATTTGTCCATTTCATCCAAGTTGTCCATTTTATTGGCATGGAGCTGCCGGTAGTAGTCTCTTATGATCCTTTGTATTTCAGTGTTGTCTGTTGTGGTCTCTCCATTTTCATTTCTAATTTTGTTAATTTGGTTCTTCTCTCTTTGTTTCTTAATGAGTCTTGCTAATGGTTTGTCAATTTTGTTTATTTTTTCAAAACTAGCTTTTAGCTTTGTTGATTTTTGCTATGGTCTCTTTAGTTTCTTTTGCATGTATTTCTGCCCTAATTTTTTTTTTTATTTTTTTTTTTCAGTGGGTTTTGTCATACATTGATATGAATCAGCCATGGATTTACATGTATTCCCAATCCCGATCCCCCCTCCCACCTCCCTCTCACGCGGATTCCTCTGGGTCTTCCCAGTGCACCAGGCCAGAGCACTGTCTCATGCATCCCACCTGGGCTGGTGATCTGTTTCACCTAGATAATATACATGCTGTTCTTTCGAAACATCCCACCCTCACCTTCTCCCACAGAGTTCCAAAAGTCTGTTCTGTACTTCTGTGTCTCTTTTTCTGTTTTGCATATAGGGTTATCGTTACCATCTTTCTAAATTCCATATATATGTGTTAGTATGCTGTAATGTTCTTTATCTTTCTGGCTTACTTCACTCTGTATAAGGGGCTCCAGTTTCATCCATCTCATTAGGACTGGTTCAAATGAATTCTTTTTAATGGCTGAGTAATATTCCATGGTGTATATGTACCACAGCTTCCTTATCCATTCATCTGCTGATGGGCATCTAGGTTGCTTCCATGTCCTGGCTATTATAAACAGTGCTGCGATGAACATTGGGGTGCACGTGTCTCTTTCAGATCTGGTTTCCTCAGTGTGTATGCCCAGAAGTGGGATTGCTGGGTCATATGGCAGTTCTATTTCCAGTTTTTTAAGAAATCTCCACACTGTTTTCCATAGCGGCTGTACTAGTTTGCATTCCCACCAACAGTGTAAGAGGGTTCCCTTTTCTCCACACCCTCTCCAGCATTTATTGCTTGTAGATTTTTGGATAGCAGCCATCCTGACTGGCGTGTAATGGTACCTCATTGTGGTTTTGATTTGCATTTCTCTGATAATGAGTGATGTTGAGCATCTTTTCATGTGTTTGTTAGCCATCTGTATGTCTTCTTTGGAGAAATGTCTGTTTAGTTCTTTGGCCCATTTTTTGATTGGGTCATTTATTTTTCTGGAATTGAGCTGCAGGAGTTGCTTGTATATTTTTGAGATTAATCCTTTGTCTGTTTCTTCATTTGCTATTATTTTCTCCCAATCTGAGGGCTGTCTTTTCACCTTGCTTATAGTTTCCTTTGTAGTTTCTGCCCTAATTTTTAAGATTTCTTTCCTTCTGCTAACTCTGGGGTTCTTCATTTCTTCCTTGTCTAATTACTTTAGGTGTAGAGTTAGGTTATTTATTTGGCTTTTTTCTTGTTTCTTGATGTAAGTCTGTAATGCTATGAACCTTCCCCTTAGCACTGCTTTTACAGTGTCCCATAGGTTTTGGGTTGTTGTGTTTTCATTTTCATTCATTTCTATACATATTTTGATTTCTTTTTTGATTTCTTCTATGATTTGTTGGTTATTCAGAAGCGTGTTATTTAGCCTCCATATGTTTGAATTTTTAACAATTTTTTTCCTGTAATTGAGATCTAATCTTACTGCACTGTGGTCAGAAAAGATGACTGGAATGATTTCAATTTTTTTGAATTTTCCAAGACCAGATTTATGGCCCAGGATGTGATCTATTCTGGAGAAGGTTCCGTGTGCACTTGAGAAAAAGGTGAAGTTGATTGTTTTGGGGTGAAATGTCCTATAGATATCAATTAGGTCTAGCTGGTCCATTGTGTCATTTAAGGTTTGTGTTTCCTTGTTAATTTTCTGTTTAGTTGATCTATCCATAGTTGTGAGTGGGGTATTAAAGTCTCCCACTATTATTGTGTTACTATTAATTTCCTCTTTCATACTCGTTAGTGTTTGCCGTACATATTGCGGTGCTCCTATGTTGGGTGCATATATATTTATAATTGTTATATCTTCTTCTTGGATTGATCCTTTGATCATTATGTAGTGTCCTTCTTTGTCTCTTTTCACATCCTTTATTTGAAAGTCTATTTTATCTGATATGAGTATTGCGACTCCTGCTTTCTTTTGGTCTCCGTTTGCATGAAATATTTTTTTCCAGCCCTTCACTTTTAGTCTGTATGTGTCTCTTTCTTTGAGGTGGGTCTCTTGTAGACAGCATATATAGGGGTCTTGTTTTTGTATCCATTCAGCCAATCTTTGTCTTTTGGTTGGGGCATTCAACCCATTTACATTTAAGGTAATTATTGATAGGTGTGGTCCCGTTGCCATTTACTTTGTTGTTTTGGGTTCATGTTTATACAACCTTTCTGTGTTTCCTGTCTAGAGAAGATCCTTTAGCATTTGTTGAAGAGCTGGTTTGGTGGTGCTGAATTCTCTCAGCCTTTGCTTATCTGTAAAGCTTTTAAATTCTCCTTCATATCTGAATGAGATCCTTGCTGGATACAGTAATCTAGGTTGTAGGTTATTTTCTTTCATTACTTTCAGTATGTCCTGCCATTCCCTTCTGGCCTGGAGGGTTTCTATTGATAGATCAGCTGTTATCCTTATGGGAATCCCTTTGTGTGTTGTTTGTTGTTTCTCCCTTGCTGCTTTTAATATTTGTTCTTTGTGTTGATCTTTGTTAATTTGATTAATATGTGTCTTGGGGTGTTTCGCCTTGGGTTATCCTGTTTTGGGACTCCTCTGGGTTTTTCTTGGCTTGGGTGGGCCTAGTCCTTCCCCATTTTAGGGAAGTTTTCAGCTTTATCTCCTCGAGTATTTTCTCATGGCCTTCTTTTTGTCTCTTTTCTTGGGACCTCCCTATGATTCGAATGTTGGGGCGTTTCACATTGTCCCAGAGGTCCCTGAGGTTGTCCTCATTTCTTTTGATCTTTTTTTCTTTTTTCCTCTCTGCTTCATTTATTTCCACCATTTTATCTTCTACCTCACTTATCCTATCTTCTGTCTCTGTTATTCTACTCTTGGTTCCCTCCAGAGTGTTTTTGATCTCATTATTGCATTATTCATTTTTAATTGACTCTTTTTTATTTCTTCTAGGTCTTTATTAAAATTTCTTGTATCTTTTCAATCTTTGTCTCCAGGCTATTTATCTGTAACTCCATTTTGTTTTCAAGATTTTGGATCATTTTTATTATCATTATTCTAAATTCTTTTTCATGTAGATTCCCTATCTCCTCCTCTTTTGTTTGACTTGGTGGGCATTTTTCATGTTCCTTTACCTGTTGGGTATTTCTCTGCCTTTTCATCTTGTTTAGATTGCTGTGTCTGGACTGGGCTTTCTGTATTCTGGGGGTCTGTGGTTCCTTTTTATTGTGGAGGTTTTACCCAGTGGGTGGGGTTAGACGATTGGCTTGTCAAGGTTTCCTGGTTAGGAAAGTTTGCGTCGGTGTTCTGGTGCGTGGAACTTGATTTCTTCTCTCTGGAGAGCAATGGAGTGCCCAGTAATGAGTTTTGAGATGGGTCTATGTGTTAGGTGTGACCTTGGGCAGCCTGTATGTTGATGTTCAGGGCTATGTTCCTGCGTTGCTGGAGAATTTGCGTGGTATGTCTTGCTCTAAAACTTATTGGCTCTTGGGTGGTGGTTGGTTTCAGTGTAGGTATGGAGGCTTTTGGACGGTCACTTATTACTTAAAGTTCCATGTAGTCAGGAGTTTTCTGGTGTTCTCAGGTTTTGGGCTTAAGTCTCCTGCCTCTGGATTTTAGTTTTATTCTTCCTGTAGTCTCAGGACTTCTCCAACTATACAGCACTGATAAGAAAACTTCTAGGTTAATGGCGAAAAGATTCTCCCCCGTTAGGGACACCCAGAGAGGTTCACAGAGTTACATGAAGAAGAGGAGAGGGAGGAGGGAGATAGTGATGAGCAGGAGGAGAAGAAGGGGGACTCAAGAGGAGAGAGACAGATCTACACAGTTGTCTGTTCCCAGAGTGTTCTCCATAGCCCAGACACCCACCAAGATTCACTGAATTGGATTGGGAAGAGAAGGGGAAAGGAGGAAATAGAGGTGTTCTGAGGTAGAAAACAGTGAGTCAAGATTGGGAGAGAATAATCAACACACTCCTGAATAAAAATGCGAACTGAATATTGGATTCTTAAATGTTCACACTTTATATCATATACTGAAAAACAAAAATTAAAAATCTAGAGTAGAGGTTAGACTCTTAAAAATACTATATTAAAAACAGAAACCGAAACGCACACAAAAATAGTTAAAAATATATATGAAGTTCAGTTTAAAAATAGGGCTTCTCTCTTTTTTTTTTTTTGGTAAGGTTATAGTGTATTGAAAATGAAAATTAACGAGTAGTAGAGGAGTACTAGAGGACTTTAAAAGAAATAAGAGAAAAAGAAAAATAGAAAATAGAAGAGAAAAAGGAGAAAAAAAAAAAGAATTTTCCCTAATTAAAAAAATCGTAAAAATCTATGAAAATGAAAGTTAAGGAGTAATGGGGGAGTAATAGGGAATTTTAAAGGAAAATAAAAGAGAAAAAATAAAAAAGAAAAAATTAAAAAAAAAAAAAGTAAAAATATATCTAGGAATTTCTCTGGAGCTGTTGCGGTCAGTGTGGGTTCGGCTCAGTTTCAGATATCTTCTCGTTCCAGCTTACACTTCTCGATAGCTAGGGGCCCCTTCCGGTGTAATCGGTGTTTTCTACAGGGATTTTAATCTGTTGCACCGGTCCCTTCTGAAGCGGTTCCCTTTGTTTATTGGGCTTCTGTTTGCCGGTCTCTTCAGAGGCTCATTTCCGCCCTGACACAGGCGGGCGGAGGTGGACTCTTACTCAGGTAGCTAGTTCTGTCGCGCGCTGCGGGGAGGGGCTGGCCCTGCGGGGAGAGGCTGGCGCTGCTTTCTCTGTCTGCGCTGCTCAGGCTCCTGGCTGCTCCATATGGAGTGCGCCCCATGCTGCGCGCAGCTCCAGCCCTCGGGTGTTCCACAAAAGCGCGGAACAAAAGGCTGCGTCCGCTCTTGTGCCTTCCCCGTCAGAGCGGTCCAGGCAGCCGGGTGCGGCGCGGCCCGCCCACTCCCTTCCAAGGTCCCAGTCTCGGTTTCCGCTGGTGCCAGTCGGGTGCGTGCGCCTTCTGCCCTCCGCGTCCCCAGCCCCAGTCCCCGCCCGCGCCGGTCGGGTGCCTGCGCCCTGTGTCTCGCGGCGACCTGCTCCCGCCTCCGGCGGGTCTGGGCCGGTCCGCAGTCTGCGAGCTCTTCTCTGGACTTTCTCGGTCCCTTTGTTCTGCGAACGGCCGGCAGCGTGTTCGGGCCGGTTAATTTTCTCTCTCTCTTTTGCTCTCCCACAGTTCAAGTTGGCAACTCACATAAGCTCCCTCCGATTGTCCTCAGGGCACTCAGGCCCGGACCCTACCCCAAGCAATGTCGCCTGCTCCTCTCCGTGCCGCCCCCACTTGCTGGTGGCGGATGCGGGTGTCTGGGGTACTTTTCTGCTGAGAGTTGCTTTTAGGCACGTAATCTGTGGGTTTTATTTACTGTTTCCCTCCCAGTCAGGTTGCCCTCCTAGATTCAAACACTTCCCCCCAGGCCCGGCAGTGCGAGGGTTTCCCGGTGTCTGGAAATGTCCTCTAAAGACTCCCTTTCCGGGACGGATCGCCGTCCTTAGCTCTTTTGTCTCACTTTTTATCTTTTATATTTTGTCCTACCTCCTTTCGAAGACAATGGGCTGCTTTTCTGGGCGCCTGATGACCTCAGCTAGCGATCAGAGTTGTTTTGTGAAGTTTGCTCTGCGTTCAGATATTCTTTTGATGAATTTGTAGGAGAGAAAGTGGTCTCCCCGTCCTACTCCTCCACCATCTTGGCTCCTCCCCCTGGTTCTGTGATCTTGAGTGATTTATTTATGTCTCTGAGCCTCTAGTTGCCTCATTGTAAAATTAAATGATTCTTTGAATCAGGTTGCCAAAGTAATGGAGCTTCAGCTTCACCATCAGTCCATCCAATGAACATTCAGGGTTGATTTCCTTTAGGATTGACTGGTTTGATATCCTCGCAGTCCAAGGGACTCTCAAGAGTTTTCTCCAGCACCACAGTTCAAAAGCATCAATTCTTTGGCACTCAGCCTTTTTTATTGTCCAGCTCTCACATTGGCAGGTGGAGTAGGGATAATTTTAGCATTTTATAAATGAAGAAAAAGTAACTGAAGTAGTAAATGAACTACTTGTGGCATACCCAGATAGGAATAGGTCTTTATTCAGTGAGAATGTGGGGCTACTTACCTGCTGTCTGTCCCTGGGCTTTGAAATCATTTAATTGTCATTTGAATTCACTTGGTTCAGATGTGTCTTTCTAAAATTGTTCTTACTTGGGATTTTTAAAATAAAGATACCAGAAAGGAATAATTGAGAATGGTTGAAATGATGCTATAAAAGAATGGTATAAGGCTTATTAAAGTTGTAATAACCAGCAAACTATTCCTAAAAGTCTAAATGTCTTTTTCTAGTTTGGGAAGTAGTGAAACCCTTAGGTTGGTGTAGATATGTCTGCCTGATCCAGATTGTATTTCGTTTGTATTTGTGTGCAAAGTGTAATTGTGGCTGAGCTGTGTGTCATCAGTAATCCTCAGCTGCAGCCCTCACACTTCCTCTATCTTCTGTACTGGTCTTGTCATTGGCTTGAATCAGAGCCTAAATACTCCTTGCCTAGAGTTCTCAGCCTCACTAATTGCTCCAAGTTAGAACCTTAGAAACAAAATTTTGGTACATGGAATGAAATCCTTGGAACTTGTGCTGTTTTCCATGTGTTGCATGTAGAGGAATGGAGAGCCAGTTTCTGGTTTGAAAGATGGTGCAATACTCAGTCAGAACATAAGTAAGACAGGCCATGTTCTGAAGGTAGCAGGTATACCATGGGAGATACCCAGGAAAACTTTCTGTATATTGGCTTTTTCTAAGAAGCCTTGTAATGTTATATTATTATTACCCGGGTTGTTCCAGGGACCCAGTAATCCACTGTAGGTTTTAATTGGCCTTAGAGATGTGAGATTAGCCTCCTAGGGATTGAATAACTAGGCCCTCATCTGAATTGTGGGTGCACTGGGAGGTCTAACAGTTTCAACCATAGCAGTAGGTCATCTGTTGTTCCACTGTAATTCTGTAATCATCGACAAACCATAAAAAGTACTTAGAAACCCTGGGCTTTTAAAGCAAGAGCATGGGAAAGGAAGCAACTCTTGTCTTCTCCCTCCCAGCCCTCAGGGACAGATAGTGTCAAAGTCTTGGTACCCTTTTGTAGGATGTATGTGGGTGGTATCAGAAACTGGGGGGCAGGATCTTCCTGAAAGATAGTTCCTGTTTGAAAAGACTGAGAAGGCATGGGTCTTTGGATAGTCACAGAATAGTCACAGAATACTGTAGATGAAGAGTTAGTCCTGGCCGTCTGGGCCTGAGGCCATGGCTCGGTGTTTTCACTGTATTTTCTCAGGTTACCTCTCTTGGCCCAAGTGAAAGTCTGTTCACAGAGCTTTCTGAGGATTAGTCCATTAGAAGGAGGGGTTTCCTTTACATAGCTCAATTGCTTAATCTTGCTTATAAAAGAAAAGTTTAATGCCCCTGAAAATCACAACATTCTTTTGATGGAAATCAATTCAAAATACAAAGTTTTTTTCTCATTTATTCACTCAAATGATACATTACAAATTAAAACTTGCATAAGGTAGAAATATTCAGTGTGACCATTGCTTTTTCTTGACACAAGTCAGGAAAATCATGACAATGTTATCTTTTCAAATGTATTATTTGTTTATTATTATTTTTATTGAAGCATATTTGACTCACATATTAGCTTCAGATGTACAACATACTGATTCAATATTTTTTGTAGATTATGCACCTTGCAAAGTCCCTGTGTTGTACATTACATCCCTGACTTATTTTATAATTGGTGGTTTGTACCTCTTAATCCCCTTCACCTATTTGGCTCATTTTCACCACACTCCCCCTCTATCAAACGCTAGTTTGTACCTGTGAGTCTATTTCGTTGAATTTATGGTGTTCCCTGCTGGCTCAGTGGTAAAGAATCTGCCTGCAATGCAGGAGACATGGGTCTGATCCCTGGATCAGGAAGATCCCCTGGAGGAGGAAATGGCAACTCACTCCAGTATTCTTGCTTGGAGAATGTCATGGACAGAGGAGCCTGGCTGACTTCAGTCCATGGGGTCGCAAAAAGTTGGACACGACTGAGTGACTGAACGCACACACAAACACACATATTTGTTCATTTGTTTTGCTTTTTAGATTCTACTGATAAGTGAACATATACAGTATTTATCTTTCTCTGTCTTAGTTCACTTAGCATAATACCTTCCAGATTTATCCATGTTGTCTCAAATAGGAAGATATCATCTTTTTTTCCAATAATTAATAAAAAGTCATATTTTTTTTTCATGTATTTTTATTAGTTGGAGGCTAATTACTTTACAATATTGTAGTGGTTTTTGCCATACATTGACATGAATCAGCCATGGAATTACATGTATTCTCCATCCCGATCCCCTCTTCCGCCTCCCTCTCCATCCCATCCCTCTGGGTCTTCCCAGTGCACCAGCCCCGAGCACTTGTCTCATGCATCCAACCTGGTGATCAAGGCTGGTGATCTGTTTCACCCTTGATAGTATACTTGTTTCAATGTTGTTCTCTCAGAACATCCCACCCTTGCTTTCTCCCACAGAGTCCCAAAGTCTGTTCTGTACATCTGTATCTCTTTTTCTGTTTTGCATATAGGGTTATCATTACCATCTTTCTAAATTCCATATATATGTGTTAGTATACTGTATTGATGTTTATCTTTCTGGCTTACTTCACTCTGCATAATGGGCTCCAGTTTCATCCATCTCTTTAGAACTGATTTAAATGAATTCTTTTTAATGGCTGAGTAATATTCTATTGTGTATATGTACCATAGAGTCCTTATCCATTCGTCTGCTGATGGGCATCTAGGTTGCTTCCATGTCCTGGCTGTTATAAACAGTGCTGCGATGAACATTGGGGTGCATGTGTCTCTTTCAGATCTGGTTTCCTCGGTGTGTATGCCCAGGAGTGGGATTGCTGGGTCATATGGCAGGTCTATTTCCAGTTTTTTAAGAAATCTCCACACTGTTCTCCATAGCGGCTGTACTAGTTTGCATTCCCACCAACAGTGTAAGAGGGTTCCCTTTTCTCCACACCCTCTCCAGCATTTATTGCTTGTAGACTTTTGGATAGCAGCCATCCTGACTGGCGTGTAATGGTACCTCACTGTGGTTTTGATTTGCATTTCTCTGATAATGAGTGATGTTGAGCATCTTAAAAAAGTAATATTTCTATTTGTATGTATCTTTATACATTTATCTGTTAATGGACACTCAGACTGCCTTCATATCTTGGCTATTATAAATAGTTCTGCAATAAA